>NC_055964.1:30787246-30799746 GCF_018492685.1 Alosa sapidissima | reverse complement strand
CTCACTCACTCACTCACTCACCAGCAGAGGAAAGAGCCGTCAGACAAATCTCAGGCCAGAGCATCGAAGAACAACCCAAACATAACTCACATCACCTGTACCAGGGGTGTCCAAATTCTTCTCCGTCAAGGGCCAAAAATGAATGGAGTTGGAGGGCTGCAAGCTAAATGTTCAAGTCGTAGACCAGTAAATTGAAATTTATTGCATATTTGTGCAAAATTAACATTCTATAAAAGGTAGACTAATTTTTAAGAAATAAACAATGAATAATATTGAATATTGGATATTGAATAAACACTACTCACTACTGTGCTTTTACTGTGCGTGTAGGTTGGTCTTATGTTTCTTAATCCCTCATTAAGATCCCCTCATGGGTGTGTTTTGGGCGTAACATACTTTAAACCATTGAAAATGACATCTGTCATTCCCTTTAACAGCAAGCAGCGCAACTTCAAACAGCAAATCAGTATTTTTTTTTTTTTTTAAAGAATATGTTTATTCATTTTCAATTTCACAGCAAGTAGACAAATATCCAATAAGCAATGGCTTAAACAAACAAACAAACAAACAAACATACAAACAAAAGAAAGAAAAACACACACACAGCGACTCAGCTACACATATACAGTTCCACATATGGAGGAAGAAATAAAAATAGAAAATGTACAACAGCATGCCTTCCTTTATGACCTTTCAGGAAATCCTTTTAACAAAATGGCTGATACATTCGGGTCAAGGTAGTTCAAATAAGGTTCCCATACTTTATAAAATTGTTTCGATTTGGAGTGTATCATACATGTTAAATATTCCAAGGGTATCAACTCAAAAAGCACCTTATGCCAGCCTTTAACAGTTGGGTCTCTATCATTTATAATGGACATAATCCTAATGGACATTTTCCCAACTGTTCCAAACAGCACTTTCTCAAGGGGAGATACCTCAGTATTACTAATTAGGGTTGTGCTTTGCACTATATAGTGTCTTATTTGCAAGAAACAAAAGAAATCACGTCTGGGGACATTGTATTTCTCAACCATCTGATCAAATTACATTAAAGAATTATCAGAAAATAAATCTTTCAATACGTTAATGCCAGAGCTACCCCACTCTCTAAAGCCAGTGTCAAGCAGCCCTGGTTGGAAATCGGGATTGTTAAGAATAGGAGTGAAAACTGATGTTAGATTGGACCTACCCTCAAGTCTACGCATTAATCGCCATGCCTTAATTGTGCTGAGCGTAACAGGGTCGTCACAGCACAGCCTGATAGTTCTAAAATTCTTAAACAACAAGTCTAAAACAACAGGTCTCTCAATGGATATTTTGATTTCGTTTTTTCACAACTCCATTAGAAAATAAAATAGGGATAATTTGGATGATAAAGTACTCTAGGCAGTATAGTCATCTTAATAAGGGCTATACGTCCTAGCCAGGAGACGGGCAGAGAACTCCAGCGCTCCAAATCTTGTCTCACTTTCTCAAATAAGGGAACAAAATTAGCTTTATACATTTGCTTAAATGTAGGGGTTATAAATATACCTAAATAAGTAAAGCCTACTGGAGACCACTTAAAGGGGGGAAAAGGGCAGTGCTTTAGGTATTGAATTTAAAACAATAACATTAAGTAACGCAGGTACTGATGTATCAGGACTTGAAACATAAATTAGAACATCATCAGCATAAAGGCTTATCTTATGATGTATCCCATCAACTTGCAAGCCTTGTATAGAGGGGGCTGCTCTAATGGCCTCTGCCAATGGTTCAATAACCATGGCAGATAAGAGGGGAGATAAGGGGCATCCTTGCCTTGTTCCTCTATGTACTGGGAAGCTGTCTGATCTGACCCCATTTGCCACAATGGCACAATCATCCTCTAAGCTAAATTTAGCCAAACAGTAGAACAGGTATGACCATTCAACTCGGTCAAAGGCCTTCTCTGCATCCAGAGAAAGCACTAGACCATCGACCTGAGCTTGCTGGAAAACCTGAATAATATTTAGAAGCCGCCTGACATTATTAAAAGAATTATGTCCCTTTATGAAACCAGTTTGATCCTCTTTAATAATTTTAGGCAAGACGCCTTCAAGGCGTGTGGCTAACATTTTTGCCAATATCTTCCGGTCTACATTAACCCTTAAAGGAGTACCGTCCCACCGGTGTGACAGGAATGTTGGGAAATTAACATTCTAAAGAATATCTGGGTTCATTGAATTCAACATAGAATTTTAGAACCTTCAATTGTTGCGGAGCTTAGAATGTTCAAAAACCTACACCTTTAAGGGTTAAGAACGGAAATGGGCCTGTAGGATGCACAAGACTCTGGGCATTTACCCTTTTTAAGAAGGACAGAGATATTTGCTTTTCATTTGCTTGAGTCAACATTCTGACATTCTGTTCCTTATCGCGTTGGCCACCTCTTCACTAGAAATAAGGGAGCTGAGAACAAGTTTATTTTCTGCTGGTATAGTGGGCAAGCTGAGTTGGGCAAAGAACCTATCCATTAACACATACGCATCACTTGACTGTTCAGATGTATAGAGATTATGATAGAACACCTTAAATGTGTCATTTATAAGCTTGTTATCATATATACGGTTGCCCTGCGTGTCACAAAGGGCTGTAATAATCTGTGACTCTGCCCTGTTTTTTGTAAGGTATGCTAGGTATCTCCCAGGCTTGTCTCTGTGTTCGTAGAATTTCTGCTTAACAAATCTAATTTTGAGCTCCTCATCTTGTGTTAAAAGATTATCTAGGGTCGTTCTGACTGCAGATATTTCTTTCAGAATAGTGGGAGATGGGGACAGGACATATGCGCTTTCTTTAGCTTTAAGCTCACCCATTAAAATGTTTTACTTTTCTCTTTTTTGCCTTTTTTTACTGGCTGAGAAAGAAATGATCAGCCCTCTCGCATATGCTTTAGCAGTTTCCCACAATAGGGCAGGGTTATCTGTGGATTGAGTGTTAGTGGAAAGAAAGTCTCTGAATTCAGATGTGTTAAATCTTCAATATTTAACTCCACTATTTACCCTTTTGAGGGTGAGGTCCAGTATGACATTGGCATGGTCAGAAATGAAAATACTGCCAATAGAGCAGGCCAAAACTCGGAGCAGAGAAAGCCCTGACAAGAAAACATAATCAATTCTACTGTGACAGCCATGAGGAGCAGAAAAAAAAGTGTATGCTTTATCTGCGGGGGGAATGGTTCTCCAACATCAGCTAGTCCTAACTCTTTACATATATTACTGAGTGCTTTGGTTTGTGGAGATAGAGGCATAGCTTTAGAGCAGTGTTTCTCAAAGTGTGGTCCGGGGACCACTGGTGGTCCGCAAGCTAGCCCAAGTGGTCCGCGAGCAGACGTGGTAACATTTAATATAGATGAGTTGTTTGCAATATTGAACCAACTTGTATGTAAATCCAAACATTTCTGCAACACTGCCTATGTAAGCCATGCCAGTTTAAATCATATGAATTCTCTGACACAATAATACAATCAAAGTGGTTAGTGAGTAGGCCTATTGTGTAATTTACTATTGAAGTAGGTCTAATTTATTCGATTTTTTTAGCTAGGTGGTCCGTGAGGCTTTTTTTATTGATTAAGTGGTCCTTGGTCTGAAAAAGTTTGAGAAACACTGCTTTAGAGGGTAGTCTATCAATAAGTGGGTTTAGTATACAATTAAAATCGCCACCCACAATAGCAATATCTGACTGAATCACAGAAAAATCTAAGAATACCTTTGTTATGAAATAAAAGGGAGGTGCAGGAGGGTAATACACATTCAGAATAGAAATAACTGTACCTTGCAAAACATTCTTAACAATAACATATCTACCACTTGTATCCTTAATACAGTCCAGTATTGAAAATGGCAAATTTCTTCTCACTAGTATAGCCACTCCTCTGCTACTTGAGGTGAATGAGGAGAAGAACACCTGATTAAAACCTTCTCTTTGCAATTTCAAATGTTCTGCGTCATCCAAATGTGTTTCTTGCAAAAGAGCTATGTCAATATGTTCTTTTTTCAAAAATGATAGCACTTTTCTCTTTTTAACAGGATTATGGACCCCTATTATATTCCACGTACATAGACCTAGTTTATCACATGCATGCATCACGAGCATCTTGACATGAATCCCAAAGACATGACACCATACATGTACACACTGAGCCAAAAAACAAAAACAAAATAAAAGTAGTATTGTGAACAAGAACTATAATACAGAAAAAAAACACATGAAGCCCAAGAGCTTAAGGGGGTTGTCCCTGCCACTTAACCTGCAGGGAAATCTTAACTTCTTCCAAAGCAAGCTAAAAGAGCTTGCCACCCCATCCTCCATACTAAACAGTAGACCTGTCATTAAACCACAACACTCTATGGTGGTAACTAGCTAAAACAACAACAAAAGACACACACTTCAGCCTACTCACAGCGGCTATTATGTGCTGGACAAAAAGGATATGCATCTGCATAGCAATCAAACAGGAGTTCACATACCACATGAAACTTATCAGGATCTGAGTCCGGGCCATGTCACTCTGTACCTTTGCGTCCTTGTTCTAATGACTGTACCAGCAATCCGGCGTCTCCTGGTGAATCAACCCTTTTCTGCTTTCCATCCCCCGTCACCCTTAGAGTAGCCGGGTAGAGCAACGCATAATCCACGTTCATCGTCTTTAGTCGGATCTTGGCATCATCAAATGCTTTACGCCTTCGAACTACTTCGGCCGAGTAATCATTGAAGAAGGAGACTTTTGGTTCCCTGGGTGTGTGGTCTTGTTCGGATTCGCGAGAGCCAAGTCGACATGCAGCCTCCATGGCACGTTGTTTATCCCGAAAGTTGTGAAACCTCAGTATCAATGGTCTTGGACGCTGGTTTGGGCCGGGCTTCGGTGCCAGGGATCTATGAGCCCGATCAAGCTTCAATCAGCCGTCCTTCGTGGTCATCTGAAGATATTCAGGAATCCATTTTTCTAAGAATTTCACAGGATCTGGCCCTTCTGCGTACATTACACGTACTGTACATTACACCTGCGACCTCGGTTGTCCAGATCATCAATATGTTCCCGCATGTCACGCACTTGATTCTCAAGAAAGGCTATCTTAGCTTCCGATGATGTAGCCACAACTTCAACATCAGCAATTCGCTTTTCAGCTTCATCTACACGCGTGGCAACAGCTTGTAGCTGTGAGGTCTGATCTTTAATGGCTTCTAAGACCGTGGCAACTTTGGTGACTAGGGGAGCGCAGGGCACAAAGTAACACTTTTTGGTTATGGCTAAATAATTCTAAAATCATTTGAGTTTCACTAGTTATACTTTTTAACAAGCAACATACATATCTCTGTTACACATATGCACTGGAAGTTTGTTTGTAGGAGCTACTGTTCTTTTACAATTCCACCGAGAGTGGCGATAGGTGAAATGTTACAACCTGCCCCATATGCGGGGTTAGTTGTAACACTCATTCAAAAGGCTGTTTTTAATTAAATGAATTCAATAAATGTATCTGAATGTGTATGATAGAATAGGATCTGACTATTTATGATACATAAGTCATGAACTAACTACAGACGTATGTCGAAAATTGACTTTATTTTCTATACGGAGAAATAACATGAGAAATATGTGCCAATGGAAGCAAAGAGTCTAACCAAGGTCAATCCTGCCAAGAAAAGCCCTCAAACCTGAAAACACATGAGGCAAAATGCAAAACATCACAAAAACTAACTAAACTAGCACTAATACGCGCACATTTTTGTATTGCAACATCATTGTACAGTATGAGTGGCTTAGTTGTAACAGCGTGTTACAACTAACCCCGCTGGGTCACGTTTGTTATAAGATAAGCTAGCTCCTGCTATGAGTTGGCTACATGTTTCAAAACGGTGTTCATTTTTAACCTACAAGACGGTTATTAAGATGATACAAGATTGGAGTCAGTGAGCTGCACCCACAACTCAGTAATGGAAAGACAAGTACCACTAGACATTTACGTTGATGTCTTCAAAAGGCGTTTTGCTGCAGATCTACATGGAAACACGTCCATACTGACTGAAAATTTGTGGAACACCGTCTCATAGTAATGTGATTAACTGACCAATAGCATGCCTCGATCAACCCCCTGCAACTAAGGAAAAAGTCCGTGTTACATTTAACCCCGCGTTACTTTGTGCCCCGCGCTCCCCTAATACTAACTTTAGTGAGGTTATCAGTTATCTTATCCAAAGCTTGAATAAGTCTCGAATCCATTGCATTTGCGCCAGCCTCTGTTACATGTAGCTCACCGCTATCGTCAGGGTTTGATGGAGAACTGGGCTTCGACGTTTTTTTCGTTGTTTTCTTCATACTGTCTGAAGTTTGCAAGAAATAACCGTCTAGGCTCATGTTAGAGTACCGCCTGTTCAAAAATGCATACTTTTACCGCACGTACATGAATAATTTAAGTATATATTGATAGATGCTACTGGAGCTTGCTTTCAGTGATGATCACTCTACGACGCCATCTTGTCCCCACGCATCGGTATTTTAATAGTCAGTGGCGCATTTGAAGGAATCTACTTGCGCGCGAGACCGTGTGAAACAGGTATTCCACTAAACCATGCTTTACTAAAACCTAGCATAGTATAGCCTACACACATCTGCACTCGTCTATTATTTGGACTCATTGGCAAAGTGAAACTAAATTCACCGTGGTGTCAACAACAAAACAGTTCTACACAATTACTGTAAATACTTTCACTATTGATTGACAATGGGTTACCATCCAAAACATGGCCTGACTGAATAAAAAACCTAAGGACAATTATCCTTTAGAGGAGTTGCTACTTACATCGCGTGACAGTGCGTTTTTCAGCTGTGCTTCATATGCGCCTTTCGCTACAGACCAGGGTTTTCTTGGTCAGTGGCGTAATGCTTTTTAGATTTTTTGATTTTTTAGAAAATGCTTTTAGCGACTTATAGATATTGCGCCAAGACCACACCTTAGGTTGTTAATGGCCACACCCTTGAGCACAGGAATAAGCTTTGTGTCGTGATAAGAATACGCTTTGCGCTGAGTCAAAATAGGGCCCTTTGTGTCAATAGAACATTGAGACAGAATGACATTTTGATCAAAGCACAGGCAAAATAAAAAATTAAAAAATAAAAATAAATAAATGGCGAGCCAAATTTGGCCCACAGGCCCCTGCTGTACACACACAACCTTGCATTTTCTTACACAAAGAAACTCACTCTCACACACACACTTACAAATACAATGTGTGTGTGTCTGTGTGTGTGTGTTTGTGTCTGTGTGTGTGTGTGTGTGCGTGTGTGTGTGTTTATTTGTGTGTGTGGTCATGTCGTTTGAGTCCCATCATGCTGACTCACCTCATCTGATTAACCCCAGAGAGGATTTGCCTGATTGACATGACCCTCACCCCTACACACACACACACAAGCACATGCGCACACACACACGCACACACGCATGCACGCGCACACACAGACCTGTCTCTAATGCTATTACCTAAATGGAAGATAACCAAGCCCAGACAGGGGGAGGGAGATTTGCAGCATTATTAGAATCTAATCAATTCAAAACTCATCTCTCTTCCACTGTTCTGCTGCAACACAGGAGACTCTCTCCTCTTCACTAATACCATTAGTACCATGTGCCGTGACCAACAGGACGAGGGAAATGAAGAGATTTCATTTTGATCAGAAGCCAGTGCTAATGGGAATAACTCTGAAATCATTCACTAGATGACTCCTCCTGGATCCATCCAATAATATACACACACTCTTTTTAGTGTCCAAGAGTTACCATCAGCTCACCCAACTGAACTAGACTGCTCCATATGCACAGTTCAATACAGTCTATAGTCTATCCCCAAACCGGGGTGCTATTACCTTAATAACTGGGATACTTCCAAGAGTATCTGTTGTGAGATTAGTTTTAGTAGATAGTAGAGCGTAGATAGGTAGAGTTTGGGTCATTTTCTGTCAGGCTTGTTAGCATATTGACATCCAGACTACAGAAAAAACACACTGTACAGAAGTGTGATGTGAACATGCAGTTCTGTTCTAAGTTGCATGTACTGTGTCAGTGAACAGAGAATAATTACTTTGCAGGGCAATTACAGCACTGTGTGTGTGTGGTGTGGTGTGTGTGTGTGTGTGTGTGTGTGTTTGATAAAAATGCAGAGTTAAAAATGCATCATAATTAGAGCCACACACACACACACATATTGTATTGCACATACTGACACACTTTCCTTTTAGGTTGCAGGGTGATGTATGGGGGAAATACTCAGCCCAACCCATTTCACATATTAAATCCCAGAATGGAGCCATTAACTAATCGTTGGTCTTTCTCATGAGTGACATTGCTTATGTAATTACACACTACATTAAAGTCTCATTTGTTTCTGCTCCGAGTTTCTGCACTTAGGCTGATGTGGTGGAGGGGGCATGACTGCTGAGGAGCAGAGGGGAGTAAGGAGGAGGTGTGTGTGGAGTGGTGAGGAGGTGTGTGTATGTGGGGTTAGGAGGTGGTGTATGTATGAGGAGTGGTGAGGAGGTGTGTGTGTGTGTGTGTGTGTGTGTGTGTGTATGAGGAGTGGTTAGGAGGTGTGTGTGTGTGGAGTGGTTAAGAGGTGTGTGTATGAGGAGAGTTGAGGAGGTGTGTGTGTGTGGAGTGGTTAGGAGGTGTGTGTATGAGGAGAGTTGAGGAGGTGTGTGTATATCTGAGGAGAGAGAAGCATAGAGGAGTATGGAGGAGTGTGTGTATGATTGAAGAGGCGCAGGCATGAGTGGGGAGTGTGAGGACTGAGGAGAGTGGGGAAGAGTGTGCAGGAGGTGTGTGTGTGACTGAGGAGGAGCAGGCAGGAGTGTCGTGGACGTGTGTGTATGAGTAGAGAGAAGTAAGGGGTGGTGAGGAGGTGTGTCTATAAGGAGAGAGGATGTGTGTGCATGAGCCCAGGGAGGATGTGTGTGTATGTCTGAGGAGGAGTAGAGAGGATGTGTGTGTATGAGGAGTAGAGAGGATGTGTGTGTATGAGGAGGTGGACCAGAGAGGAGTAGTAACGGAATCCTTGTCCCAAATCCACTTTAGCTCTTGTTGCTATATCAACCACAAAAAAAGTGTTACGATTAGAATTCTACACGTTGCCATGGGAACACTCAGCCCCCCCCCCCACACACACACACACACACACACACATACACACACACACATACACACACACTCATTAAAGCACTCATGGGCACTCGTACCTGCTGCAGGGGCATCACAGGGGCTTTGCCACATGGTCGTGTGTCTCTGGCACACACTTCAGCTTTCCCCCGGTGAGGTACATGGCCGCTTATTGGCCATTTCAAGAGAGTTCCATTATCAGCATCATAGTTGTTCCCACAAAGCTTCCGTTTTAATGAAGCGGAAGTAGATTGGGAACCAAATAGAACGTTCAAGCATTGTTTTTGTTTTTCTTGTTGAAAGGGGCTGCATCCGGTCTGTTCCAGAGACAGTAGCCACCGGGGAAAGCAACAGGCTGTCTGTGGTGCTAGAAACCTGTTGTGCTGTTGCATCTCTCCTCATCATTACAGTTAACAACAGTACACTACAAAGCATACTACGTTGCACACTACAAGCACTACAAAGCATACTACGTTGTTAACAACAGCACACTATGAAGCATACTACGTTGCACACTACAAGCACTACAAAGCATACTACGTTGCACACTACAAAGCATACTACGTTGTTTACTTTCTTCATCCACCAGGCTTCATCAGATGAACCCTGCTGTGACCTGGTGCACAGATGAGGACTGAGATGTCGTGAGATGTGTTCACCTTGGTGATCACGAGGCGTGCCGTACTTGTGTCGGACTGAGATGTTGTGAAATGGGTTCACCTCGGTCATCACGAGGCGTACGTGTGTCAGACTGAGATGTTGTGAGATGTGTTCACCTCGGTCATCACGAGGCGTACGTGTGTCAGACTGAGATGTTGTGAGATGTGTTCAGCTTGGTGATCACAAGGCGTACGTGTGTCGGTCATCACACACTCTGTGCCGTCTGTGTATCAGTGGGGCCGTTAAAAGCCTGTCTCATCTGCACACGAAAGGAGATGAAACAAGGGACAGAGAAAAGGGAGTGTGTGTGTGTGTGTGTGTGTGTGTGTGTGTGTGTGTGTGTGTGTATGTGTGTGTGTGTGTGTGTGTGTGCGTGTGTGTGTGTGTGGAGAGTTGTCTGCGAGTGTGGCGAGATCAGCATCTAAATGTGTGTGTCACAGCCTGTGGATCTGAGGGTTGTCAGTGTGTGGATGTAAGTGTGTGTATTTGTGTGTGTATGTGTGTGTGTGTGTGTGTGTGCGTGTGGGGGGGTGAGAGTATTGTAAGTGGTGGGGTATAAAAGATATGTGAGAGATGAAGAGGTGCAGGTCTGCCTTAACCCTCACACACACACACACACACACACACACACACACACTCGAACTGAGCCCTCGGGATAATATACTAAAAACACTCCTCTGATGTTCATCAGCTGACTCCTGTTGAAAGTGTGTCCATGGTTATGAACAGTGGTTGGTACACAGCTGTTACTTGTGGCTCACACACACACACACACACACACACGCAGAAAGCAGAAAGAGCACACAGTGTTCCCTGGTTTTGTCCCAGGTGTGTGTTGTTTGTCTGGGAGTGCTGTCGGTCTGTGGAGTCTCCAGTGGCGACGGTAAGTATGTAATTGTAATGTGTTGTGTATGTAATTGTATTGTGTTGTGTATGTAATTGTAATGTGTTGTGTATGTAATTGTAATGTGTTGTGTATGTAATGTGTTGTGTTGTGTATGTAATTGCTGGGTGTTGTGATGTGGCGTTTGTGAGTCATGTGAGTGTTGATTCATTGATTGATTGGTGCTAGTCAGCCTGTGCAGCTAGCGTTGCCCTGTAGGTGAGAGATTCATTGTGGCTAGCTGTATGGGCTGCCTTATTGATGCTAGTCAGCCTGTGCGGCTACAGTAGCGTTGCCCTGTAGGTGAGAGTTTCATTATGGCTAGCTGTAGGGCTGCCTTATTGATGCTAGTCAGCCTGTGCAGCTAGCGTTGCCCTGTAGGTGAGAGTTTTATTGTGGCTAACTGTATGGGCTGCCTTATTGATGCGAGTCAGCCTGTGCAGCTAGCGTTGCCCTGTAGGTGAGAGTTTTATTGTGGCTAACTGTATGGGCTGCCTTATTGATGCGAGTCAGCCTTGGTCTGCTGTCTCCTCAGGTGAGGCTGCTCTCTCTTTTAGATTAGATTAGATTAGATTAGCATTCTCAGGGAAACCAGCACCCATCACAGAAAAGGGCAGACTTTCTTTATCTGACTGTGTGTGTGTGTGTGTGTGTGTGGGGGGGGGGGGGGGGGGGGGCTCTGTGTATCTGTGTGTGTGCAAGGAGTGTGTGTGTGTGGGTGCGTGCCTGTATTTGTGTTTGTGTGTGTGTGTGTGTGTGTGTGTGTGTGTGTGTGTGTGTGTGTGTGTGTGTATGTGTGTGTGTGTGTGTGCCTGCGTGTTTATGTGTGTGTGTGTGTGTGTGTGTGTGTACAGAGGCTTTTAGATTGGCTGACAGTTGTGTAGAGCGGAAATGTTGACCCAGGCTGTGTTACATGGGCTTTGCCACTGTGTGTGTGGCGCTGTTCTACAAGTGCAATATTGATAGGGAGAAAGTACTGTACTCTCTCACTTTCTCTCTCTCTCACTCACAAGCTTAGGCTACTTTGGTAATAAAAGTCTGATGTGGAGATCAAATGATCGAACACACACACACACACACACACACACACACCACATTAACAATTACACACACATTCGGCAAGCACAAACACACATATCCGTACACTCACACAGACACACACACACACACAGACTAATAAAAGTGTGAGCATCACAAAGCTGTAGGCTCAGATTAGAGAGAGGGATGCCTCAGAGGAAGGGGCTACCCACGGAGAGACAACAACACCTGGGTTATAAGCAACCTGTCACACACACACACACACACACACACACACACACATACAGATAAAGAAAGAGAGTTGTCAGTATAGCCACCAGACAACTCACAGAACCTACAGAACCTGATCGATAGTGAAAGCAAGAAAGCAAGTTACATAACTTGGCCAGCCTGTGGTAATTCTATATTCATATGTGCATGTAGTGTTGCTGTGAAATCCCCCAGTCAAGTTCATGTGTAAATTGAACAGCAAAATCTGAAGCATACCTACTCTGAGTGATATTGCATAGCTCAAAATATATCCGAAACCTACTGTCTCAAAGCAAACATTCAACTCAGTATTAAACCCATTGAGTGAGTCAAATTACGTATAACACAAAATATATCCGAAACATTCAACTCAGCATTAAACCCTCTGAGTGAGTCAAATTACTAACACAAAATATATCCGAAACATTCAACTCAGCATTAAACCCTCTGAGTGAGTCAAATTACGTATAACACAAAATATATCAGAAACGTTCAACTCA
>NC_055964.1:30777246-30782246 GCF_018492685.1 Alosa sapidissima | reverse complement strand
ACCCTTCACAAACCGTAAAATAAAGTTTATTAGTTTTACAGTTGGCTACAGTTGACAGTTCACCATCAGTCCACACAAACAATTCTGGTTTCCTTGCACTAGCCATTTCGCCATAGCCTATTCTGTCTGTTTTTAAAGCGCACGTTTTGCAAGTTTTGGTGAATTTCTGTAAAGACACAGTGCCACCTATAGGCCTGGGGTATGAAGTAACGTGTTGAGACGTGTTGAGATGGATCCGTTTGGACACAAATATTCTTGATACGGTTCCAGGGAAGACGGAGGAAAAAAAGATCGGTTTGGTACGTGTGGACTAGGACTAAGCCAAAGAGCCATGTTGGTCATTGTCTTTTATGAGGGCCCCCTGTCAGTGCTCCGTTCACACCTACTTGCTGTAAATGATTGATGTCTTCCTTAAACACTTCACGTCTCTGACCACTGTCCCTTTCCTCTCGTCATCTGTCTGCTCCCTTTAACCATCCCCCTCCCTGATTGGAGCAGCAAGGGCTAGAAGTAAGTGGTGATGTATTGCTATTGGTTCATCTGCATGCCCGTCATCCCTGTAAGAAAAAAACAAACTGACCTCAGCTTTGCACTGGTTTCAGTATGAGACGCAGTTCTTATTCTAAGTTATGATGCTGCTGTGTGTCTAACAAATACATGTGATGCAAAAGAAAAACAACAAAATGCCCATATGTACACATATGGAGCAAAATATATATATACATATATACATACATACATACATATATATATATATATTGCTCCATATATGTACAGTACATATGGGCATTTTTCTTTTGGTCATTGTTTATATGTTTTATATGTAATATACATATATTTACACATATGGAACAAAAGAAAAATGCCAAAGGACACACAGGTTGTGTTCTTCCTGATTGGCTGTCAGTGTGGAACAGAACAGAGGCTGAACAGCAGGCAGAGCAATAGCAGTGCAAATATGTGGCGCACCTTCACCTTCCCAGCACATGCATGAGGACACTGACCCCTGACCCCTGACCCTGACGACCCTGGCCCTGACCAGCCGATGTGGACATCCCGGGTTCAGAAAGTAAAGGTCCTGCCAAATATTTGTTCTAACTGTTTAGTAAGCCAGCTGATCCTATTCAGCACAACTCTCTATCCAGGTGGGTCAGTTCATTAGTGAGATTGCCAATGTTTAGTGCGCATGCAGAGGGAATGCATGGTAGGACTTTTACCTTCTTAAGCCGGGGTTGTCCACCTCTGTTGACCAGGGACCAATCTGGGCCATCTCAGGGCCAACTCAGGGCCAACTCAGGGCCAACTCAGGGCCAACTCAGGGCCGGGCCCTCTCGAGCATCAGCTGCTAGCCGGGTTCCTCCCAGTGTTCTATAGACCCTTAGCCAGCTACACTCTCAGACAGAATAAGAGCATGGAAGCTTTGAAATGCCAAACACTCTGTACAGAACCTTTAAGAACATGAAAAACAAAAACAAATTTGTTTTTCAAGCTTAAAAATGCTTTTACTGCGACTTCAAATGGCTGTGAAACTATTGTCAAATTGCTGTGCCTTCATCAGAGAGTTTGGTATTAAGACCCCCCCTCTAAAAAGGTTCTGTAGCAGAGATGAACCATAGAACCTGTGAAGGTCTTAGAAGGTTCTAGAAGGCATGCTCCATTCTTATTACGTCTGAGAGTGTTGATGTGGAACCTCCTGTGGCAGCTGACTCTGGGCCTGACTCATGCCAGACCCGGGTCAGAGTCAGCTGCTATCTGGGTCAGTGTTAGCGGTACCAGGAAAGAGAGGAGCGCCTGTGTGAGCCCAGGCCAAACGTCTTGCATGTGTGTGTGTGTGTGTGTGTGTGTGTGTGTGTGTGTGTGTTGAGTTGAGTTGTGCAGTGTGTACCAAATGGAGCATTCCCTGATGTTACACATGTATTATGCACGCCGAGTGTCTCAGGTCGTCTCCGCCTTTGTAGGGCATGTATTCATAATGTATACAAACTACCACACACACACACTCACACACACACGCACACACGCACGCACACACACACACGCACACACACACACACACACACACACACACGCAGACACATTCATCCATTATGTAGGCAAACTACTGCACACGCATGTTACTAGTGTTGAAACCTGTCCTGGAAGTGTGTGTGCTGAAAATGTGTGTACCGTAAGTGTGTGTGCCGTGAGTGTGCTCTCTATTGAAACTGCCAAGAGAGAATCCATGCAGTGAGACAGAGATGGATGCAAAGTGGATAAAAAAGATGAGAGATTGTAATAGCACAGCCTAAATGAGCCCTTGAACAATTTCTCACATTCAGCCATTAAACGGGTTTCTCTCAGTGTAATTGCCATCCAATTTTACAGCAAATGTAATACTTGTCCAAAGTCAATGTTTAATAGCAATTCAGATATAGGAGACGTTTTACTAATGCGTCGAACAAATTCACTAGTAAAACTAACTTGTGAGTCCACAGTCACCTCTACTATTGTTAGCCACTCAGTTCCCAGACCTGAGTCAGAGACGTTCTACTGAGGAGACACAGCACTCAAAGAATCATCCATAGAAATTTAAAGGTAAACTATGCAGTATTGGCAATTACATTTGCTGCCAGGGCTAGTCTAGCAACTCTCCGTTGGCTTGTGAGCTGGAAAAATGAAACTTCTACCAGGCCAATCAAATCGTGTATAGAGACGTTAGGCGGGCTTAACATAATGATTGATGGCAGAGTTGCAATGGTTTGGCTTGAATTCCCTGCTACTTGAAAACAAATAAGATGGATGTTGCTGTTGGCGAACAGCGTAACACAAGTTAAGCTTTTTTTAAGTTGGAAAAAGTTTGAACTAGCCAACTAGCTCCGCTGGTGGGAAAACACATGAGACTCAGCGCTGTCCTTTTGCGTGCAGAGGGAATTTGAAAGACAACCGATTATCCCGCCCCTCGGACTGAGCACTGCCAACGGTGAGTGCCCAGACCCTACGTTTTAATGTGGGTCTGGCTCGTCAGGCTAGGACTGGTAGACACACCTACTGAGCTCTGCTGCTGCTGTTTTAGTTGTTGTTTTGTTTGTGTTATTTATGTTGTTGTTGTTGTTATTATTGTTAATATTGTTGTAGCTGTAGTTGTTTGTACAGTTTTAGGTCATAGAGCATCATCTCAGTAGATGTAAGGCGTACACACTGACCTAAAGTAAACAAGGTGTTCTCTGAGTCTATGCTGTTGGGTTATGCAATCCAGGCAATTACAGGGTTAGGCATCTTCAAAAGAGAAGAACACACATTGGCAGCTTGTCTCAAAGTTTCATTACATTAGCAGAGGAAGGAGGGAAGAGAGAGAGAGAAAGAGAGAGGGGTGGGGTGAGGGAGACACAATGAGATGTGGATAGAGAGAGACAGAGAAAGATGGAAATGGAGAGAGAGAGAACTTGAGGTAGAGAAAGTGATGGATGGAGACAGAGAGAAATGGAGATAAAGAGGTGGATAGAGGGAGAGATAGAGAGAGAATACGAGATAGATAAGGAGAGGAGAGAGAGAGAGAGAGGCTAATTAGCCAGATTAGCTTGGTGATGGGTGGTCTGCAGTGACTGACGAATCTGAGCTGATTTAAGGATCGATGGCCGACCTGCTGCTCCTCGTCCTGCTCAGGGAGACCCATGATTAGAGAGAGCCTCAGCAACTCTCTCAGGGGGGAAGAGGAGAGGAGATTAGAGAGAGCCTCAGCAACTCTGCCCAGAGAGGAAGAGGAGAGGAGATTAGAGAGAGCCTCAGCCCCACAACTGTCAGTGAGAAAGAGGGGGGTTAAAGAAGAGAGGAAAGAGAAAGAAAGAAATGAAGATAAGTAGACAAACGAGAGAAAAAAGATGAAGGACGAAGAGTGAGAAGTTGGGATGAGAGGAGAGGGAGGAGGAGAGGCAGAGGAGGTGGAATAAGGACTCCGGCTCTAAATTTAGCTCTCTTGCTGCAATGTCTGGGTGTTCCCAAAACTGCAGCGCCTCTTCTCTCTCTCTCTCTCTCTCCCTCCCTCTCTCTCTCTCCCTCTCTCTCTCAATTCAATTCAAATTAGTTTTATTGCCATGATAGTAACATTGTGTTGCCAAAGCTTTACTTATTTGGTATAAAAATGCAGATATAAAAATAAAAAAAGAATGAAAGAAAAGAAATGTAGAAGTGGAAATACACTTTATACTAATAATTAAGTGATAATTAAAAATATACTGTAACAATAGGAAAGGCAGGAAGGAAAAGAAGGACTCACTTCCTCAGTTTATGACACTGCTAGGAATTGTGCTGCTATTGTTGCACAACTACAATGCCCTTCCGACAAATAAACCGAGGTGTAGCTCTTGCATTCAGTGAGGAAGTGTACCTTGTCTTCTCCCTCTCTCTACACACACTACTACACACTACAGACACACTACTCACTACAAACACACTAAAACACCACAGACACACTACACACTACACACACTACTACACACTACAGACACACTACAAACTACAGACACACTACAGACACAGTACTACTCACTAAACACTACAGACACACTAAACACTACAGACAAACTACACTTCTCTCTCTCTCTCACACACACACACACACATCTTAGGAGTATGTCATTAGACGATATCAGGTCTGAGTTTAGAGTGACCATCAATCACTGGCGGCATCCGTTATCGTAGAAACACCCAAGGTTGAGTGGATGTTAACTAGAACAGATTTATGGCCAATGAGTGGAGATCCTTCTGAGGTCACACATTACAGAGATGTTTCAGTAGGTATTACGCACTGCAGACTACACACTACAAACACACTACACACACTAAAGTCACATTACACACACTACAAACACACTACATACTATACACTACAAACACACTAAAGTCACATTACACACACTACAAACACACTACAAACACACTGAAGTCACATTACACACACTACAAACACACTACATACTACAATCACACTAAAGTCACATTACACACACTACAAACACACTACA
>NC_055964.1:30759746-30767246 GCF_018492685.1 Alosa sapidissima | reverse complement strand
AAGAGGAGAAGAGCAGGTGAAAGGACAGACACACAAACACAGACCCAACCAAAGACCGACTGTGATCGCACAGGAATAACTGGAGAAAGGGATGAGGATAAGGATGAGGATGAGAGAGAGAGAGAGAGAGAGAGAGAGAGAGAGAGAGAGAGAGAGAGAGAGAGATCGAGAGAGAGAGAAGATGAGAGATAATGTTTGTCAAAGGATAGCCAGTACAGACCAGAGCATGTGTGAGCCTAACCTGCTGATACTGGAAAGCTGATGCCGCCACTCAGGGAAGTTCAGATCATCAGGTGTAGACCAAGAGGTCTCAGTTCCACATGCACCTTGTGTGTGTGTATAAGTGTGTGTGTGTGTGTGTGTGTGTGTGTGTGTGTGTGTGTGTGTGTGTGTGTGTGTGTCTGTGTGTGTGTGTAGGAACTTCATTAAAGCACTCAGCTTGACTCTGCAATGCCACTGCACTGCCTATGCCTTGCCTGGTTTTGTCTCTTTGCCTAAAATTTCACTTTTATACTCTGGGAGCCCATCAGACCCGGGCATCAGTCAGTCAGTCTGCCTGAATAAGACTACTTCATACTCACCCTAACCTTAGCCATTCTAACCTTTTCTAGTGACAGCCAGGCTTACAAGGCTAAAAACGGACTCCTTTTCCAAATGCTGTATTATCAGCTTGGTCATAACAGCATACCGAGCTAGGCTAGGGCATGGCATTATCTTATATTAACTGGGCTCTAGCACAACTTAAATCCAGATACTGTCGGTGATGTACAGGTTAGTCCTGTCCACAAATGGCTTTTGTGGCTACAGCCTTCCACTAAAACATGTTAAATGCATGTTAAAGCTGCTATTTAGGCTCCAAGCAGGACCACCCTATGGTAGCCACTGTAGACAGGACTGATGTCTGCTAGCTTATCTGCAGGCCGAACTAGCCTGTGCTAACATAGAGGCAGCAGGCAGAACTAGCATCTGCTAGCATGGTGGCTGCAGTGACAACTATCCTCTGCTAGCATAGTGAGGACTATCCTCTGCCACTGTAACCTTGAAGTCACGACTACAGGCCTCGGGTCCACCTCTGACAGATCTGAAAGAACTGATTGGCATCCGGCTTAGCCTTTTACAGGAGTGGGCAAAGGATCGGGTGTGGGCAAAGGATCGGGTATGGCTCTAGTTGCTCTATAGACACACAATCCATGCTCTGATCTTGTGCTGATCCAAATCAGTGTTGAGCTTTGGGCAGGAGAGAAGGCTGGTCTGTGGTCAGTGTGTTGTCTTGAAGTTGGTGTTCAGCAGGGTACACTGCCATCCCCCAGACTGCAACCCACCCTGGGCCGGACCCAGCTCTAGCCCCCTGGTCTGGGCCTGATGCGGCTCTCGTCCGTTCCAGAGTCGTGTGCTCTCTGGGGGGGGGGGGGGGGTCCCCTTTCACTTCTGAGTGTGTGGGGACGAGCGTTTCCTTCCAGCCTACGGTACATAGAGAAGTCACTTTAAATTAGAGGGAAGGTAATGGGCTTCCAGCAGTCAGGAGAGCGCCTCTCACACCTCACCTTCAGCGCGTCCAGACTGACCCAGCCAACCCAGGGGGAAAACTGACGCCAGAACGGATCCAGCCGAGCCAGAACCGCACCTGACCGGACCCGTTCTATTCAGCGAGCACCTGGGTCTGTTCGGAACCCTACACACCTCCAGATGTGTTTGAGAAAAAGGACTGTTTCAGTCCTGTGACCTCTGTGTACGCGTTCAGTCTGTGCGTGCATGTGTGTGTGTGTTTCTCTGTGTGTGTGTGTGTGAGAGAGAAAGTACGAGTGTGTTTGTGCGAGTGTGTGCACAACCGTGCTGGTCCTTACAGTGCAGAGAAGCCAGGCACACATGAGCAAAGCTATGCAGATGTCTTCGTGTTTTGAAAAAAAAAAAAATGGAGGCAGTTGTTGGATTTGGATCTAACCCAAAGAGCGACATTTATATGTAAAATATTATTAGCTACCAGGTTCGGATGAAGTTGATATATTTATAAATGTGTAACTTTTGGATGACAAGACGTCTTCTCCTTTTTAGAGTGGTGAATCCGTTTGCTGATGTATCCCTTATGTTTAGGCAAGTCTCAGTTCCACTCACCTGGGGCACAGAGATTCAGTCTCCCTGTCAGGTGCTTCTGCCATCATCCTCTCGGAAGATGCAGGGTTATCATTGAAACATCTGCACAGACATGTTCACACAGTTATTCCCCACCCCTAGAGAGATAACCTTATTACACTCAAAGGTTCAAACTCAAAAACATTATGTTTGGTAAGCACAATCAGTCATGAGTTCTGGTAATTTCCAGTCAATTTACCATAAAAAAAAAATCAATGTTTTTATATAATTTATTCAAATGTTACTTTTTCCAACTATACCTACTACACACTAATACCCTATTCCGAATTGTAACCTCTCTGAATAGGGTGTTGAGACATTAAGATGAAGGCATCTTAATGTGAAGGAATCTTAATGAAGTGTTATTCTCTGGGACGCTGGAGAGGGGGTCACTACACCAGAGTTGATTGGGGCAGTTCCATGGAAAATTATGTTTTTTGTAACATCTATAACACCAATAAAATGTGATGGTATGTATGGTATGGTATGATATGAATGATTACATGAAATTTGAGCATTTGCTATTTTTGGCTGAAGAATGTACATGAGAAAAAATGCACAAAAAATGAATGTTATCATTCACATCATACAAATGCCAAGGCATGTCACTGGCGTTATGGATGTGACAAAAGGTCCATTTTCCGTGGAATTGCCCTTAGGCAGAAGACCTCGCAGGAGCCTGATATCTCTCATGGAGAATGCTAGCTGTTTTCTTGTTCATAATACCACACTCACTGTTGAGTTTGCTCACGTTAGAATATTATTTCCTTTCTTTTAGCTCGTTGTTTTTTTTGTCGTTTTATGTGTGGCATGTTATGCTGTTGCATTTATTGTGTATTTTATGATTTTACATTTTCTTTCATGTCTACAGTCTACAAAACACTGTTTTAAAAACTCAGAACACATCATTCCTGTATTCTTACAGGACAACTGTCAGAGGAAAGAACATTGTTCCCAAAACACCATTTTGTAACACATTTCAAAATTTGTCAATCATAAAGATCATCTGTCACTCTCACCACGCGACACTGCTTTATTTCTTTCATGCTGCATGTTTGTGTGTGTGTGTGTGTGTGTGTGTGTATGTGTATGTGTATGCATGTCTCCAAGCACTTTTTTTGTCCATGCAAACGCAGAACTGAGATATAGAAACTTGAACGCGGTGAAGTGGTCTTTCCAGGAGAAGCGAGATTAGAGACAAGACAGGTGAATGTACTGACTTAAGGACATGGTGGCTCTATACAGGTGGATCTCACATAATTAGCCAAGCTTCCTCCACCTCAATCACACACACACACATACACACACACCTACCTTTTATCCCAGTCTTACCCAACACACATTAGTAGACATACTTTGGATTACGTACCACACACAAGATGAATGATCTTCAGTTAACAGAGCTCAGCATCACAAGTGGACTTACAGGTGGAGATGGAACAGAAGGGTTGAACAGAGATTAACTTAAACCGCAACATATGGACCTACATACAGAAATGAATCAGACAGGGGAATGACCGGACACAGTGCAGTGTGTGTATGTGTGTGTGTAAAATACTTTGTGTATATGGCACATGCTAAAAATATTCACGTATTCTTCTTTTATCTTGACTGTAAATATACAAGACATTTTTTCTATATTGATAAGCTTTTCATAAAATTATTTTATACAGATGGAGAGAATAGCTAAAAAATACTATAATAAGCATATGATTTTATATTCATGGAAAATACCTATTTTTTAAAGTGACGCCACTTTGCGTGTGAGAAACTGTTGATGACTGTCGAGGTGAGTGAGCCTTCTTCTGAAAAGAGGGAGGACTGGTTGCCATGGTGAGAAGGATCTGCTGAATGTTCCTTCTTCCCGTGAAGGCCACTGTGACCCAATAAAAATCAAAAGCAAGCCACCAATGGAGTGTCCTTACTGGAAGTGTGTGTGTGTGTATTAAAATAAATCTTATTTTTGACGTAGGTGGCATTTAGAGGCTTTTGCATCTGAACCCTTCAAGTACACAACCTCTTGAGCTATACATGTAGTATGCATTTCTAGGAGAGCAGGTGTCTTCAAATCTTCACATTTATTTTGGTTGGACATGATCATGTGGAGGAGAAACTGTCGTTTCCATGAGCTGCCTATGGGTTAAACACTATGTATGTCTAGCTGCCTATGGGTTAAGCACTATGTATATACGTCTAGCTGCCTATGGGTTAAGCACTATGTATATAGGTCTAGCTGCCTATGGGTTAAAGACTATATAGATCTAGCTGCCTATTGGTTGAAGACTATATAGATCTAGCTGCCTATGGGTTGAAGACAAAATAGGTCTAGCTGCCTATGGGTTAAGCACTATATAGATCTAGCTGCCTATGGGTTAAATACTATATAGGTCTAGCTGCCTATGGGTTAAAGACTATATATAGGTCTAGCTGCCTATACGTTAAGCTATGTATATAAGTTTAGCTGCCTATGGGTTAAACACTATATAGGTCTAGCTGCCTATAGGTTAAGCACTATGTATATAGGTCTAGCTGCCTAGGAGTTAAACACTATATACTGTAGGTCTAGCTGCCTATGGGTTAAGCACTATGTATATAGGTCTAGCTGCCTACAGGTTAAGCACTATGTACATACAGTACGTCTTTAATCTGGGATGGAACACCCCATGAAAATGCTTGATCACCAAAAGACACCAGTAAGCTTGCTCATAACCTTTTAACAACTTGATTCGATGTCATTTCTGTAGTCATAAAAACATGTCTCGGATGCTTACAGAGTCCAGTATGACCTTAAACCACGAGATGAGCGACAGGTTTCAGTAATAATCCCCCCCTTTCAACAGGAAGAGTCCTGGAGCAGAACCACAGATCATTAGGAGGGGTCCAATAGGTTCCACCAGCGCTAATGATATTGGTGTTTACAAGATGTCTACATTGTAAGTTTAGCTTGCCAGTTTTAAACCAAAACATTGCATTGCTGCTGCGATGGACACCAACACAGCAGCCAGGCAGATGTTCAGGATGTGCTTTCCAACCTCCCTACCGTACCTTTATCATGTAAGGATCATTTGGTATCTGTTTTTCTCACACACACACACAAACACACCTTCCTATCTTTATCATATAAGGATGACTTTCTCTCGCTCTCCCTCTCTCTCTGTCACACACACACACACACACACACACACACACACACACACACACACTCACACACTCACACACTCACACACAAACTAAAGGGAGTACTGTGTAATCACAAATGCCCCAACAAACACTTCTGTTATAACAATATAACAAGGAGGTTCTTTTTTCAGACAAAACACAAAAACAAAAAGAGGACAATGGCGCTACGTTGTGAAATGTTAATCCATTTTAAAATATTTATTATTGATTATTAAGTCCATGAAGGTCTCTTAACTCCAGTGTACAGCCATAGCAGAGCTGAAAGCCGCGTTTCAACCATAGCACACACATGCCTACGCACATGGATGTGTGCAAATATATATGTATATAATATATATTAAATATAAAGACAAATATATTTATATATACACATACACATGAGGAGTACAAATGAGTCAGACTCGTTCCTTGGCCCAGAGGAAATGGCTCACTGATCGGCTACAGGGTTGCTATGACAGGTGGTGATGTCATAAAGCAGGTATTGTCATAGCTTTGTTGGGGTTTTGCTTAACAAGACCAGGCCCCATCCACCATTAAAGACAAAAAATAAGAGAAATGTCCAGCAAACAGTGACTTGGATGACCACAGAGATGAATTACCCAGAGAGCAGAATGAGAGATAGAGAAAAGAGAGAGTGAGAGTGTGAGAGAGAGAAAGAGAGAGAGAGAGAGAGAGGTTTATCCTAGCAGTCATTCCACTTGAAAGGGGTGGCAGAAGGAGATTCTCTGGCACTTCAATCTCTCTGGTCTTTTGTGTTCCCATCTCTGCACACACAACACACTCACACTCACACTCACACTCACACTCACACTCACACTTCATAAAACATCAGATATTAGACATCACAATTGCCTCTGCAGAGATGGGTGTGGCAGGGGGAGGGGCTGAATCTGATATGGGTGTTCCACACGTGCTGGTGATTGGCTGACTTGTACAGCTGCTGCTGCTGCTGCTGCTACTTCCTGATTGGCTGAGCGCTGACAGTGGTCCGGACCCTAAATCTCAGTCCAAATTCTGAGCCGCCGCCGCAGAACCACCCGCCGCGCGTCGCTATGGCAGCAGTGCGGTACGGGAGGAGAGGGGTTTCCATGGCAAATCAACAGTGCAGAGAGAGGGGGGGGGGGGGGGGGGGGGGTCAGTCTGTCTGTCTGTCTGTTGTTCCTTGTGGAGCAGATGGCAGTATCGTTGTTCCCCAATGGAAAACGGAGACCAAAAAAGTGTCTACGGCGCAATAAGACTGCAGTGATCAGGTGGCGTGACGGGCAACACGCCAGTGGTCAACGGGGCGAATACCCTTGGCGGAGGAAAAAAAAACAAAACAAAAACAAAACAAACACCGTTCTGTCCAGTGGACTGGCCTGACGCAGAACAAGCAATGAAAAAGTTCAGCCGGTCAGTCCAACATTGTCGTCGTTAAAAGTTTTAAAAGCAAACCTTGGGGGATGGGTAATGAGTTGGCATCTGTCTCCGAAACACCAAGCAGATCGAGGAGGATGATGTCTGGGGCAGGTGTGTGTGTGTGTGTGTGTGTGTGTGTGTGCGTGTGTGTGCGTGTGTGTGCGTGTATGTATCAAACCACTCGCTGTGGTCACTCTGCTCTCCGCAACCTTTACTTCTGAACAACGCAACCCAAAATGACAAGGATAAGAATTCAAACACCACAGAATCATCATCGTCATCATCATCATCATTGTAACCTTCAGATTGAGAGGCGGCTGGAAAGGGGGGGGGGTTGGGGGGGTTGCTGACAAAGCAGAGATCTGGGCACTCATCCTCATGGAACAGGAGGAGAACTCACTTTCCTCCAGACCAGTGGAATCTGTCCATCACTGGCCTGACCCCTCACAAGTCTCATTTGAGCTCGTTGCACCATTTTAAATGCTCGGTCCCTTCTCCACACTCACTCAATGGGATTTCAGCTGATTGTAGTTCTATTGTGTGTGTGTGTGTATATATGTGTGTGTGTGTGTGTGTGTGTGTGTGTGTGTGTGTGTGTGTGAAGGTATTTCTGTGTGTCTATGTGTTTGTGTATGTGTGTGAAGGTATTTCTGTGTGTCTATGTGTTTGTGTATGTGTGTAAAGGTGTTTCTGTGTGTCTATGTGTTTGTGTTTGTGTTTGTGCGTGTGTGTGTGTGTGTGTGTGTGTGTGTGTGTGTGGGGGGGGGCATTAGCAGCACTTCTTCTTGCGTT
>NC_055964.1:30714552-30758681 GCF_018492685.1 Alosa sapidissima | reverse complement strand
GAAACACTCAGAGGATGGCAAAGCAAGCTCGCCTAATATCCGACACACGTCATCAGAGGATGGCAAAGCAAGCTCGCCTAATATCCGACACACGTCATCACAAAGGATGGCAAAGCAAACACACCTACCGACACACGTCATGGCAAAGCAAGCTCACCTAATATCCGGCACACGTCATCACAGTTCTGGTTGATTTCGTGCAGCCATCGCTTGACGTTGACGAAGGACTCTGCGCTTGAGACGTCGTACACCACTATGACCCCGTGGGTCCCTCTGTAGTACCTGGGAGTGCGGGACAACAGAGTTAGAGGAGCAGTCACATCATGCAATAATAATAATTATAATAATAATAATAATAATAATAATAATAATAATAATAATACATTTTATTTGTCACACACTTTACATTTGCAAGAAACATCAAAGGATATCAAAAAGATATACTAAAAAGGCAGCAGCCATCAAGGTTTATATCAGCATCTAGGAAGGTTAATTAAAAAAAATCAGATATCAAATGCTCTGATGAAATGAAAAGTTTTTAGTCCCTTTTAAAGGTGCTCTAAGCGATGCTGGGTAACGTCACTTCTGTTGACTTTCAAACAAAACAGAGAGCTAGCTCACTACTTCCTCCCCCTCCCTCCCATGCTGCTCCCGTGCAATTGAAACTCTCCTAAACGCGCATCTCGTCTGTGATTTGCTGGAGCAGTTTGTTATGTTTTTATGGGCTAGGGTTGCCCAGGTTGTTTTTGTTGCAGTTTTTGGAGCCTGGGCAGTCCACAGAGATCACATTTTTGTACAGTGTATTCAGGACACAGACAGCTAGCGGTTGGTAAGGTGATGTTTGCAGTAAGTGACATAAAATGTTTTAGCCTAAAAAACCTGTGGCATCGCTTAGAGCACCTTTAAAACTGTACTGTGAAGCCCTCAGAGTGTCTCACACTGACCACCAGGGGGCACACTCAGAGAGAGAGAGAGAGAGAGAGAGAGAGAGAGAGAGAGAGAGAGAGAGAGAGAGAGAGAGAGAGAGAGGAGAGAGAGAGAGAGAGAGAGAGAGTAGATTAAGACAGCATAAGAGAGGTGGTGCGACAGCGAGGTCCTAGAGACCAATGATCATGTTTCCTGTGACACATGACACACGTTTCCATCTTATCAGAACAGGAACAGTGACCATCTGTTCCGTCCACTCTCTCTCTCTGTTCCGAGGCAGCTGGGATTCCCTGCTGATGATCTCAAACTAAAGGTGATAATAATCATGATTGTAAAGGACAGTTTGTGACACACGCACACGCACACACACACAGTAAAACAATGGGACATATTCACAATAGGTAGCAGAGTTTGCTGACACCAGGGAGATTATTTTGCCTGCCAAAATTTTAAGCAACTGTTACTCTTCATCTCAAGATTACTGATGAGGAATGAAAGATCTGGGACACACACAGCACACACACACAGACACACACACTGTCCCTGCAGACAGAGGTGTAAAAATACACTCTTACCCTCTGAACTAGTCAAAACATTGGCAGCAGCAGCATCACCAGGGAGAGCTCACTCTACACCTCTCCTGACTCTCCTGTCTGTTTGGTGACGGTGACACGACACCACGCCACGTCACGCCACACCACAACACACCTCTCCAAGCCACACCCCACCACATCTCTCCACGCCACTCCACCACTCCACACCACACCTCTCCACCACTCCACATCTCTCCACACCACTCCACATCTCTCCACCACTCCACACCACACCTCTCCACCACTCCACACCACACCTCTCCACATCTCTCCACCACTTCACACACCACACCTCTCCACATCTCCCACTCCACATCTCTCCACACCTCACCTCTCCACCACTCCACACCTCTCCACCACTCCACACCTCTCCACCACTCCACATCTCTCCACACCACTCCACATCTCTCCACACCACTCCACATCTCTCCACACCACTCCACATCTCTCCACACCACTCCACATCTCTCCACACCACTCCACATCTCTCCACGCCACTCCACCACTCCACACCACACCTCTCCACCACTCCACATCTCTCCACACCACTCCACACCACACCTCTCCACATCTCTCCACCACTCCACACACCACACCTCTCCACACCACACCTCTCCACACCTCCCCACTCCACATCTCTCCACCACTCCACATCTCTCCACACCTCACCTCTCCACCACTCCACACCTCTCCACACCACACCACACCTCACCTCTCCACACCACACCTCCCCACACCACTCCACACCTCTCCACACCACACCCACACCTCTCCACCACTCCACACCTCCCCACACCACTCCACACCTCTCCACACCACACCCACACCTCTCCACCACTCCACACCTCCCCACACCACTCCACACCACACCCACACCTCTCCACCACTCCACACCTCCCCACACCACTCCACACCTCTCCACACCTCCCCACACCTCACCACTCCACTCCTCTCCTGTGTGTAGGTATGTGTGTGTGTGTGTGTGTATGTATGCGGATGTATGTGTGTGTGTATTTGTGCAACACACCATGGCGACTAAGCCACAGTGAGGGAACATATCTCTTTTCAACGGGACCGGGGATTTCCTCACCAGCTCTAGAAATGTGCAAGACGCATGCATGTACACACACAAACACAAACATAAAAACACACACAGACTTTAAGAATTTTAACCTTCTACCATTTTGGTTCCTCTTTACTGTCTCATCCACTTTCACACACTCTTTCACTCACACACACACACACACACACACACACACACACACACACACACACACACACACACACTCTTTCACTCACACACACACACACACACACAGACACACACACACTCTTTAATTGGGGCTACTGTCTTTGTGTGTTGAAGGGGAACAGCACTTCAGCTGCATGCTGCCATTCAGCTGAGTAGAGCAGCAACTCTTCTGACACCCCAAAGATAGACAGAGAGGAGAAAGGAGAGATGGGAGAGAGGGAGTGAGATCAGGGGGAGAGAATGAGAAAGAGAGAGAGAGAGAATGGAGAGAGGAGAGAGAAGGAGGGATATATATAGAGAGAGAGGAAGGAGTGAAAGACTGAATTGTGTATATAGTCATTGGAGGAGACATGATGGGAAGGGGGGAAAGAGACACAAGAGAGCGAGAGCGAGAGAGAGAGAGAGAGAGAGAGAGAGAGAGAGAGAGAGAGAGAGAGAGAGAGAGAGGGGGAGGAGAGAAAAAGGGAAAGAAAGAACCTGGTGGTCGAGGCCTTATTCAAACAAGAGAGAACACACACACACACACACACACACACACACACACACACCCACACACACACACACACAAAGAGGCCTTTGACAGGCTGCAGGGTACATGAGGCGTCCTCTCCAAGCTGCTCTGCTCAGAAGATGCTGTGAGCCTGTCACATCAACACCATAATGAGGAGGACCACCCACACACACACACACACACACACACACACACACACACACTCCGCCCCCACACTCACACACAGACCAGTCAGACCGAGACACACACACCCACACACACCGAGCAGTCTTCCCACACCCTCACTGCTAACAAACCAAATCAGCCCACCAATTCAGACACACACACACACACACACAAGCTATCCACAGCAGTACTGTACACATACATACAAAACATTTAAGTATGTGAATAGATGTACACAAACACACACTAATTATATGGACCTCAAGTCAGGCTCCGGAGTCCCGAACTTGAGAACTAATACATTGGACACAACAACAGTGCTCTGTGGTTTGTTTCTTTGCATGTCAATCACAGAGAGCTCTCTGTCATGGAAACACACCTTAAGAGTCCGAGGCCTATGTATGTATGTGTGTGTGTGTGTGTGTGTGTGTGTGTGACATTACCTCCTGGTGGCTGACAACTCGTGTGGAGGTGATGGTGAGGGAAGCATGCCTGTCCCAAGAGTGTGTGTGTGTGTGTGTGTGTGTTTGTTATGTGTGTGTGAGTGTGTTTGTTTGTTTGTGCGTGTTTATTAAGTGTGTGAGTGTTAGTTAAGCGCGTGTGTGTGTGTGAGTGTGTATGAGTGTGTGTGTGTGTGTGTGTGTGTGTGTGTGTGTGTGTTTATTAAGTGTGTGAGTGTTAGTTATGCATGTGTGTGAGTGTTAGTTATGCATGTGTGTGAGTGTAAGTGTGAGTGTGTGTGTGTGTGTGTTTGTTTGTGTGTGTTTATTAAGTGTGTGAGTGTTAGTTATGCGTGTGTGTGAGTGTGAGTGTGTGTGTGTGTCAGAGACTCACGTGGAGGTGATGGTGCGGAAGCGCTCCTGCCCGGCCGTGTCCCAGATCTGCAGCTTTACCTTCTCCCCATTGATCTCCACTGTCCGGATCTTAAAGTCCACGCCGATCGTGGTGATGTAGCTACCTGCTCACACACACACACACACACACACACACACACACACACACACAAACACAAACACACGTGATGAACAATACCTTTTTGAAATACTACATTGAGTTTGAGATCAGCCAGTTACTGTAAAGATAGATGGCCTTTGGATAGGAATCTCCCTGGAGAGAAGCGAATGAGTGTGTGTGTGTGTGTGTGTGTGTGTGTGTGTGTGTCTTACCTGAAAATGTGTTGTCTGCGAATCGCAACAGAAGGCTGCTCTTGCCCACCCCTGTAACACACAGAAGAGGACTCATCAGACACAAGAACAAGTTCAACCAGACGCCTTTGGTTCGGAGGGAAAACACCAAAGTGATCAAAAAATAAATAAACAATCTCACAATCTCTTGGCCTACTGTAATTCAACCAGTTTACTGTTCCCCAGGGCATTAAGAGAAATACACAACATGTGTGTGTTCGTGTGTGTGGTCATATCAAGCAAATGATCAAAGACATTTTCAAAAGTTTTGCTGTGGGAAAATCGTTCAGATATCGCAGCTAGTTAAAAAAAGTTAAATAAAATTTTATGGAAGACTGCAAATTTCTGGAACGACTCCATCTAATGTGTCTTGTAAGCCTGTACTCATTTCATGTTGTATGTGACCGCGAGATTCATCCAGAAGTCAGAACCCAATCCAACACACTCTCTCCTGTTTCTGCCACACACACACACACACACACACACACACACACACACACCACCTTCTATGGGCTGCCCCCTTATCAAATAGCCTGCTGAAGATGGCATGGAGGTGGCATTTTAAACTGGTGTGTGTGTGTGTGTGTGTGTGCGTGTCGTCTAGCCAGGGGGGAATTGCTGGGTGTGTGCAACATGAGAGCATCTGTCTGTTTGCCCTCCGCCAGCCAGAGCCAATCAGAAAGCAGATCTCCACGGACATGAAATCTACCCCAGCCCCCACACACACACACACACACACACATACACACATACACACACTAACATATACAGGCGCTTAAAGAGCAGTTCCACCACACCCTGACCAGTGGCTTGCATCAGCAGTGTGTGAGTGTGATGTAAAAGTGTGTGAGTGTGATGTAAAAGTGTGTGTGTGCTGTGGATGGAACAGCTCTCCTCATTGCTGTAGCTCAAAAGAAACAGCGCTGAAACACCTACGGGCGTGTGTGTGCGCGCACACACGCGCGCACACACACAGTGAGCAGCAGGTTTATCAGAGCACAATCCAGCTGGGGAATCTTTGACTCATAATGTAATGGCAGCCGTAGCCTACTGGTTAGCACTTCGGACCTGTAACCGGAGGGTTGCCGGTTCGAACCCCGACCAGTAGGAATGGCTGAAGTGCCATTGAGCAAGGCACCTAACCCCTCACTGCTCCTCGAGCGCCGCTGTTGATGCAGGCAGCTCACTGCGCCAGGATTAGTGTGTGCTTCACCTCACTGTGTGTACACTGTGTGCTGTGTGTGTTTCACTAATTCACGGATTGGGATAAATGCAGAGACCAAATTTCCCTCACGGGATCAAAAGAGTATATATACTATATATAATTCAGTCCAACCCACACAAAGGCCATAACCCAGTTGTCCAACTCTACTCATTTAGCAATGCTGGATGTGCTTGAATAAAAGACTGCAATTACTCTGAGAACAATCAGACATGGCTTTCCCAATCCAGTGTTTCCCATACATTGACTTATTTGTGGCGGCCCACCACAATATCAACATTGACCACCTCACAATGATTTTCCAGGTTGTACTAAGTTGTGCTTAAATCTGCTTAGCATCATAACTACGCTGTGCTAATTTGTTAAACTGTTGCATTCAAGTTAATTCTGCAAACCAACCACCACAAATGGAATTCAATTCTCTGGGAAACACTGCAATCACTCTACTCATCCTTCTGAAAGCCACCACTGTCACACAGGCCTACATGTAGAGGCTAAATGCATTGAAAGGGTTTGGGAAAGAAAGTCGTATTCACAAAGCCACTGCCATACCAGAGACGCTTGATAAAGCTATAGAATCTTTGGCCATACTGTATAAACACAGAGACTAAATGTACTGAATGTGCTTGTGTAAAAAACATTGTATTTATCCAGCCTCTGTCAAATGAACGCAGAGACTAAATGCATTGAATGTGTTTGAGTAAGGAACAGAACTATTTACTCTGAGAAGAAGCTTGAGGCCCCTACAATGGGGACACAGTGCTCTTTTGGGTTGTGAGGCCTACAACAGACCAGCAAAGGGGCAGAGTGTGTGTGTGTGTGTGTGTGTGTGTGTGTGTGTGTAAGAGTGTTTTTGGTGAGAGGGGTGCAGGGACTAAGTGTGTGTCTGCGTGCATGTATGTATCTGAATACGTGTGTGTGTGTGTGTGTGTTGCGAGACGCCACCTCTCCCCATTGTCTCCATAGCTTGCCCAAGGCGGGCACGAACGACTGGAGCTCACGCCACCTGCCCGCGCCTTCGGCTCTGATGCCCGACGCGAGAGCATGTGTGCCCCTCACCGGGGGGAGACTCTGGCACAGCAACACACCACACCACGGAGATCTCCTGAAAGGCTTTTTGGTCAGGCACCCCTGGGGCACCCCGGAGCTTTCTCACTCTCTCTCTGCACATGAGGGGCCTCAGGGTGGACTGAGGCGCATTGTCCACCCCTCGCTACCCCCTGGTCAGCACTACACCCCTCCCCCCCCCCCAGCGGCTGGTCCATTCTGCATGGACACCGAGGATAATAGCAGCAGCTCAGCAGTGGGTCCAGAGACTCACTGGCCCGTGTGAGGGGCTGAAACACTGAGGCCTGTCTGGGACACACAGAGGGGGAGGAAGAGATGCACTGCGCTGCGCTGCGCTGCGCTGCGCTTCTCTGGGGCCTGTTTGGGGCAATGTGCTATGCTACGATGTTCTACGCTACGATGTTCTATGCTACGATGTTCTATGCTACGATGTTCTACGCTATGATGTGCTACGCTACGATGTGCTACGATGTGCTACGCTATGCTACGCTATGATTCTCTGGGGCCGGTTTGGGGCTATGTGCTACGCTATGCTACGCTATGCTTCTCTGAGGCCTGTTTGGGGCGATGTGCTACGCTACGATGTGCTACGCTACGATGTGCTTCGCTACGATGTGCTATGCTGCGCTTCTCTGAGGCCTGTTTGGGGCGATGTGCTACGCTTCTCTGGGGCCTGTTTGGGGTGATGTGCTACCCTATGCTATGCTATGCTTTGCTTCTCTGAGGCCTTCACAGCTCTGATTTACACACTCAATACAGAGCAGTAATTACAGTCTACCATTAAACTGCCAGGCGTAATTGCCACAACAACAGTTATAAATGTGTCACTGTCACACACACACACACACACACACACACTAAATGATTCCCTCCACCCCCTCCGTCCCAGCCACCATCGGAATTCAGAAACAGCAGCACACCAACACACAGTCCGGCTTTATGTGGCCGGAATAAAACACAGAGTTGCATCAACAGATCATGTCTATCAAGATGAGACATTGTGCTGTATGTCATCCGTGGTTTGATTCCTTACATAAACACTATTTTTGTCTAGCTCGTGTTTATTGCGCTCACTGCACATCATCAGAAGCCTGCAGACCTTCTCTGACTGACTGACTACTGTTAAACGTTAGGCTACATTATCGCATAGGTGACAGGTGTACATTTGCAGTGCATGAATTGATGGATGATTGATCGATCAATCGACCGATCAATCAATCAATCAATTAAACTGATTTGATCTGTCATGCATGTGGTCTAATGTCAGCAGCTATGGACCCTTTCAAGAGAGTTCCATTATCAGCATCATAGTTGGCCCCACAAGGCTTCCTTTTTAACATTCCATATGTTATCTTAATGCAGAGGAAGTAGATTGGGGCCCAAATAGAACGTTCAAGCATTGTTTTTGTTTTTATTGTTGAAAGGGTCTATATGCTAAGGGCCAACACTCTCCAGTGGTCTTTCTGCACAGCCTCAAAGATAGCCACTGCGGAGTCCAGATAGGGCCATAGTAACTCACCGTGGCACTTCCCTCCACCATGTTGCCCCAGAACCACATTAACCCAGCAGCACCGTAACACTACAGGCACTAAGAGGCTCATTAACCCAGCAGCACACTGCAGGCACAGAGAGGCTCATTAACCCAGCAGCACACTGCAGGCACAGAGAGGCTCATTAACCCAGCAGCACTGGAACACTGCAGGCACAGAGAGGGTCATTAACCCAGCAGCACTGGTGCACTGCAGACAGACAGAGAGAGGCACATTAACCCAGCAGCACTGGGACACTGCAGGCAGAGAGAGGCTCATTAACCCAGCAGCACTGGGACACTGCAGGCAGAGAGAGGCTCATTAACCCAGCAGGACTGGGACTCTGCAGGCAGAGACAACAACGGTCACATGGGCCACTGGACACTGGGGTTCAGGGTTCAGCACTCATAACCTGGACAGGGATTTATGAGAGAAGACATGGGCTAAATTGCCTCATGGGCAAGTACTCACGAGGGTTATAGTCACAGGAGCAATACTCACTCAGGGCAATACTGACAAGGGCAAATACTCACAGGGCGAAAATAATCAGAGGGGCAAGCAATACTGACAGGGGCATTTGTCATGGGGGTAATACTCTCAGAGGTAACACCATCACCTCGGCTTTGCCCGTGCAACCTTCGTATCCACTGTTGGTGTAGGCTATACTGTTTCTTTTTGAGAGGTCAGAGGTGATGTTAAGCCTGCAACTGCATGGCTCAGCATGACTAGTGCGATGCATGACTCAGTAACAGGAGAACTAAAGGGAGCTTAGAAGGACAGTTCACTACAAGGACAATGAGGCTCTTAACAGACATTCCACCCGGTTACTGAAAACACACTTGAAGTAGTTGGCCAACACATTTAACCGAAAGCGAGGCTGTGCACTAAACAAACACTGATAGGGGAACACGAGAGAGAGAGAGAGAGAGAGAGAGAGAGAGAGAGAGAGAGAGAGAGAGAGAGAGGCCTAACAGTGCAATAGTAGTGAACAATACAGAACTACACTAAACCGTAATGAGGGGCACTAAAGCAATAACGAACATGGAAAAAGACAGTGACACACACAGTCTCATTGGTACACTATGAGATGTACTGGGTGAAGACAGTGACATACATATCTCATAGTGTACCAATGAGACTAAGTATAAGTATACTCTTTTGATCCTGTGAGGGAAATTTGGTCTCTGCATTTATCCCAATCTGTGAATTAGTGAAACACACTCAGCACACAGTGAACACAGTGAGGTGAAGCACACACTAATCCCGACGCAGTGAGCTGCCTGCTGCCTGCTAGACTACAGTACAGTACGAGGTGTACTAGGTGAAGACAGTGACATGCATAGTCTCATTGGTACACTATGAGGTGTACTGGGTGAAGACAGCGACATGCATAGTCTCATCGGTACACTATGAGGTGTACTGGGTGAAGACAGCGACATGCATAGTCTACACCTAGGGTAACACCGTTACTTAAGAAAGCTTCTCTCAACCCTGCTCAAGTCGAGAACTACCGCCCTGTCTCACTACTGCCTTTCCTATCCAAACGCATTGAACGAGCAGTCTCCAAACAGGTCTCTGACTTCCTTTCACAGAACAACCTTCTGGATCCAAATCAGTCTGGGTTCAAAAGCGGCCACTCTACCGAAACGGCTCTGCTGTCTGTAACAGAAGCCTTAAAAGAAGCCAGGGCAACCGCTCGGTCATCAGTACTCATTCTGCTTGACTTATCGGCTGCCTTTGACACGGTTAATCACCGTATCCTTCTCTCTATACTCGCTGACATGGGAATCTCCGGTTCTGCTCTCTCCTGGTTTGAATCCTACCTCACAGGACGCTCGTTTAACGTATCATGGCTTGGTCAGCTATCCGCACCTCACCATCTCACCACAGGGGTCCCCCAGGGCTCAGTGCTGGGCCCCCTCCTCTTTGCTATCTACACCACCTCCTTGGGACAGATTATCCGTTCGCACGGCTTCTCATACCACTGCTATGCAGATGACACACAGCTCTATCTGTCCTTTCCACCTGACGACCCCCTGGTTTCAGCACGGATCTCGGATTGCCTTTCAGACATAGCTACATGGATGAAGGCACACCACCTCCAGCTGAACCTCTCAAAGACTGAACTGCTGGTCATCCCAGCTAAACCTACCATACACCACGACATCAACATCAAATTTGACTCCCTGTCTGTTTTACCGACCAGGACTGCAAGAAATCTAGGAGTTGTTCTTGACAACCAACTAAACTTCTCAGATCATGTTGCCTCAGTCGCCCGGTCATGCCGTTTCGCACTCTACAACATACGGAAAATCAGGACTTACTTGACTCAAGATGCTACCCAACTTCTGGTTCAGGCAATAGTCATCTCACGACTCGACTACTGCAATGCCCTCCTGACAGGTCTCCCAGCCTGCGCAGTGAAACCACTTCAGATGATCCAGAACGCGGCGGCGCGCCTGGTCTACAACCAACCCAAAAGGGCACATGTTACCCCGCTGCTCATCCAGCTACACTGGCTACCTATGGCGGCCCGCATCAAATTCAAGTCTCTAACGCTTGCCTACAAAGTAGTCTCCGGTTCTGCTCCCACCTACTTGAATGCCCTCTTACAGACTTACACTACCTCCAGACCGCTGCGCTCCTCTGACGAACGACGTCTAGCTCTACCACCGGTACGCTCAAGCCAATCCAAACTTTTCTCATCTGTTGTTCCTCGTTGGTGGAACACACTGCCAGTTCCTACAAGGGCAGGGACATCCTTTTCCACTTTCAAAAAACTCCTGAAGACCCAGCTCTTTAGAGAACATCTACTCTCATAGCAACACTTACAACAAGTCTTACTGATCCTAGCACTCACCAGCCGTTTTAAACTGACAAGTAACTGTTAAAAACAGCACTCACCGACGCACTTATTCTTACTGTACTCTAATGTTTTTTAAACTGTCCTAAAATTGTGAGAATTGTTCTAAAACTTACTGTTTACCATGTTGTTAGTCGCTTTGGTTAAAAAGCGTCAGCCAAATGTAATGTAATGTAATGTAATGTAATGTAAAGACAGCGACATGCATAGTCTCATCAGTACACTATGAGGTGTACTGGGTGAAGACAGCGACATGCATAGTCTCATCGGTACACTATGAGGTGTACTGGGTGAAGACAGCGACATGCATAGTCTCATCAGTACACTATGAGGTGTACTGGGTGAAGACAGCGACATGCATAGTCTCATCGGTACACTATGAGGTGTACTGGGTGAAGACAGCGACATGCATAGTCTCATCGGTACACTATGAGGTGTACTGGGTGAAGACAGCGACATGCTTCACCCAGTACACCTCATCGGTACACTATGAGGTGTACTGGGTGAAGACAGCGACATGCATAGTCTCATCGGTACACTATGAGGTGTACTGGGTGAAGACAGCGACATGCATAGTCTAATTGGTACACTATGAGGTCAAGTCAAGTCAAGTCAAGTTTATTTATATAGCACATTTCATACACAGAGGTCATTCAATGTGCTTTACATAAACAAAACCAAACGATAATAACAAATAAAAGCATAGAAGGGCAATATAGTCAAATAATAGTTAAAAGGTAAAGATCATAATAAAAAGAAAACATAAAACACAAGGTAAAATCATTTAAAAATAAAGAATAATTAGTAAGCAAAAACAAAGGCAAAAGTAGTAAAAAAAAGTAATAAAAGACAAAGTAGAATAATTATCGAGGCAGATTCAGAATTTGTAACTCGGCACAGTTAGCAGAAAGCGTCTGAGAACAGTTTGGTCTTAAGTCTAGATTTAAAACTGGCTACAGTTGGGGCCTTTTTAATGTCATCCGAAAGTTGGTTCCACAGCTGAGCCGCATAGCAGCTAAAAGCTGCTTCACCATGTTTAGTTCTAACTGTAGGTTTTACTAGCAGGTTTTTCACCTGGGACCTGAGAGGACGAGAAGGTGTGTACTGCTGAAGCATGTCTGACAAGTATTTAGGTCCTGCTCCATTTACTGATTTATAAACAAGCAATAGTGCTTTAAAGTCAATTCTGTGACTTACTGGAAGCCAGTGCAAGGACTTAAGAGACTTAAGAGGTGTACTGGGTGAAGACAGCGACATGCATAGTCTAATTGGTACACTATGAGGTGTACTGGGTGAAGACAGCGACATACATAGTCTCATTGGTACACTATGAGGTGTACTAGGTGAAGACAGCGACATGCATAGTCTCATTGGTACACTATGAGGTGTACTGGGTGCCGTGCTGCATCTGCAGCCTGTTCTGTGGAAACAGAACTGTGACTGAGGTCAGAGCAGCACCTGAGCTGCTTGGGCAAGCAGAAAGGACTAAACACTTCTGCTGTGCGTTGGTTCCGCAGTTGGCAGGTTTCTTAGAGACCCACCGCGGCCATTTAGTTTAACCCTATAATCTAATTCCAGTTCCTCAGTGATGCACATTCATAGGCTGTTTTCAGGCGAAGTAATAGCTAGTATCTTTGCATACGACACATGATGACACAAGAGTTAATTGACTGTGATTTGACCTCTACTTTGTGATGTCAGAAAAACAGGCTTGAGTTGATACACTGACAGTTAAAACCAGAAATCCTCACGAATGATCTTTACAGAGAGTTTTGCTCATAATACGTCTTGTACCACATAAAAAAATCCAAATGAGCATGTCAAAAAAAAAGGGTTAAAAACTTGATTTTTGCCGCACTGGGTCTTTAAAGGTGATGAGGAGAGGGGCTTTCACAGTCCTCTCACCCTGCTATCCAGCCTTTCATTAACCCTCCGGCAGAAAAGTTAAGAACATTCTAACAATATATTCCATTCCGCAACAATTCAAGGTTCTAATGCTGAATGGGTTGAATTTCAGAATTTAACCCCTCACTAGAGAGGGTTAAAGCGGAGCTAGTAATAAAGGATCTTTGCCCTCACCTGCCAAAGAGGCCACACCCAAAGTTCTTATCTAATTCCAAAACCCCATCAAATCGGCAGTCTCTGCTGGTGTTTTGTTACAAACAAGGAAATCTAACTTCATCTAGAGTAATATTATGGCAACCCTTATGCACAATCTCATTTAACAGATACATAACATAGATAATAGATGAGAATAGAAGGTTTGAAGATGTTTGTGCCTGTAAATTGGAGTCAACACGTGGATACATCTTTCCACACTCCTGGATAGGCTGTCTGTGCAAATCTGGAACTGAATAGGCTACACATGGCAATAGGGTTTAAGGTTCCACAACAATAACTGGCCTAACGTTACTCTAATATAAGGAAACGCCAGAACCCAGTAGACAACAGAATGACTCTCAGCGTCAGCCATTAACCAGCATGGCCCCAGTAAGGAGGCATATCATACAACCTTGACAACCTCCAGATGCATGGTTTCCAGAGTCTTACTATTTGTGGTTTAGACTCTTCACTTTAGTCTTCTATTAAATATGACCAGCTGGACTGATAGGACTTGTGTTACCTTTGTGTGCGCACTGTGAATCCAACTCAAGACTGCAGCGCCTCTGACAGAAACACAGAGATTTGGCTGCTAGCGGCAGAGTGCTGAGTGTACTGTACGCATTTGCTCCATCTGTTGATGAGCTACATCTTCAGTTGTGCAGACAGGATGGTGAACCTGCTGTCACCTCCGCTTTCTCCGATCACAGCAAGCAATGAGTAACTCTGAGATGACACCACTAGCTTTGAACTCCCTCCCTGGCATCACAGTTTGACCACAACAAAAGAGGCTCCACAAGAAGTGTCACCTACACTCAGTGTTTTTCAACCACTGTGCCGGGGCACACTAGTGTGCCGTGAGAGATCATCAGGTGTGCCGCAGAAAATTACCCAAATGTCACTCACTGGTCCAGAAAAGCAACTGTTGCATCAAAGAATTTATAACCACATGCTCTCATTGATTGTATGATTGCACTATTTGTGGTATGCAGGCATTGTACAACGGGGGCCCCATATCCAGTATTCACAGAATCATCACATATCCAGTTCATAACAACAATAAAATTAGATATAGTCACCTACAAATGAAACAGAGGGCGCTTGTTTTATTGAGAAGGTCTTGCATAGAAGCCATAATAAGGCCATATCTGTGTATTATTTGAAATTTTAGGCTATGGTATGTTTATTTTTTCTTCACACAGGATGTTAGTGTGCCGTGGGACATTTTAAGTGTCAAAAGTGTGCCGTGGCACAAAAAAGGTTGAAAAACACTGACCTACAGTACAAGGCATGCAAACATTCATCTTTCTGCTGTAGGCCCGAGTTACTGGACAGCACTTTTTTATGCAATGTGGAATGGCAAACACTTGTGGTGTTTTGGAAGAGAGAGAAAAAACCCCCCATAAAACGTACATACACCACACACACAAACTCCCTGTGCCTCAGGCATAATACCACACTGCCAAAGTCCCATGTGGCGACGTCTCATCAAAATCCACAAAGCAAGAAAAGAGCTTCTGTGAACCAGAACCACCTGTATATTGTATATTATAAATTGTAGCTACTTCATTTCACAACACACAGCTGCCTCGCTGCCAGAAAAGCAAGAAGACTGTTTTTAACACAGAATGACATCACAAAAAATCAGACAGCTGCTAAATGAATCCATAACCACAGCTAGACATTTATAAACAGTTCAAAGTCCAACGACAAATAGTCGTGAACACCCTCAGATCGCCTGAAGAACAGTCTTATGATGATGTTAACCCGCGTATTAGAGACCTATTTGGGACGACTAAAGGCCAATGTTAAAGTTCAAAGTCCACACTAAGTTTTATAGGCAAATGTTTAGCCAAATAAGACATATCAACACAGTAGCCTAATCTAAGTTTATTTAATTAATAAGCGATATATTTTCACATAAATCAATAGATCAGAATATGTTGCAGATGGATAACGTGAGATCAATTACTTAGTTCACAGATAGCCGGATTTTCAAGCAAACATAATATGCAGAGTTCATATCCGGCCTGGTTAGTTGACTTGACATATATCCGTCCTAGCATTACCAAACTGCAGCCTCGTCTTTCATCCAACATGCAGGAAACAACAACCCAACAAGAGACGTTCTCCTACAGGAATAGTCCTACTCCACGTGTAACTAATCAAAGACGAATAATTGACAGTATGCAAAAGATAATGATGTCTCAGCACTCAGCATTTAAGGTCTCTACCACAATAGCGCAATACACCACTGAGCGACTTCGAGGACAACCATGGGTTGCAAGAAAACCCGTCACAAGTCACATTCACACACTAAAACTCGGGTGAAACCGAAGATATCCCACCCGTTGGGTAGCCAGTAAACAGAGAAGGCGAATAGGCCCGTCTCCCGTCGCACATCCCCGGCATTTGCTTACCGCTGTCCCCGATGATGAGCAGCTTAAAGAGGTAATCGTAGTCGCGGGCCATGCCGGTAGTTGGTGGGTCACCCCTGCCTTGTTAGCTCCGCGCCTCTCCTCTGCTCTCTCCGAACCGAACCCTGGGTCCGGACCGAACCAGGAACGAGCCCAGATGCGACGATATTATAACTGGCGATCAAGTGCACGTTTTCCAAAAAGCAAAGGTCTTTTTCGTTGGGGCTTGGCGGCGTCAGCACTCCACTCAGTCGGTAGCAAAGAGCCGGAAACTCCGCTTCCGTCTCGAGTACGAACTGCGCCCAACCCCACTGCGCAGACGCTGACACGCGTTTGAATTTGTGTCACACTCCCGCGGCCGGCAAACCGCAGGCAGGCACGGAGAGGGCATCTGTACCGGAGCTTGCACGCTAGTGAAACGACAGCTCAAGGTTCAAGACACAGGAAATGTCACCCTGTCACGCGCTGGTGCTGCCAGGTCAGCGTGGTTGAGTTTTTTTCACCGTTTCCACAGCATTCAATCGATGCAAGCACGAAGGCCTAATGCTACAGAATAAACTAATATGTGAAGGCCAATTTGTTTGATAAACCAGACTTGTTCAAACATGTTCAAAGTAGCCGACTGACATTAATAGCATTTTATTGACTTAATGTTAAGATTATAACTTACAGAATTTCCTCTACAATTATTTATTTTCTTAAACTTTTTTCTTCAGAAATTAGGGCAATGTGGCTTTAGATAGCAGCCCCGGTCTAGGTAGATGTAATGTCAATCTCTTAAGCCCCCCTGCGATTGTAATGTATTGTGTACTCTAATTGCAAATCAATCAATCAATCAATCACTCAATCCATAAGGCAAGTTTTTTATTAAGGGGTTTTTCCCACTCTTCTTCTGCAGGTAAGGGATACATTACTGTATACGGATTTGTCAGTCACCTCAGAATCTCAGATAATGTCCCGTTATCCCTCACCCCCCTCCCCTCCTCTTACCCTCCAAAAACACAAACTCACTCTCGAAAATAAAACAGCAAGAGGAAAAAAAAAAAGCAAACAGGTGGTGCACGATGGACACATTTCATCGAATCCATGTTCTCTTCTTCAGACTTGCTCTGAACCCTTTTAGAATGGATTTAAATGGACCTTTATTAGTCTTGGCACAATTTCTTTCTTTATTTAATTGCCTTTTTGTGTGTTCACGAAGCACCGGTGGAGCTGGCTGTACAACAAATTAGAAGCATTCAAGGAAACTATCGCCGGCGTTGACAAAGAAAAACATGAGAATCAGATGGAGGAGAGAACTGAAGGCAGATTCACATTCTGACATTCTGTTCAATTCTGTGTCAGTTCTTGAATGACACAAACACTTTGGTGGTTGGAGGCCAAAAGGGGGTGGAGAGAGAGAGAGAGAGAGAGTGTGTGTGTGTGTGTGTGTGTGTGTGTGTGTTTACAGTAAGTCTCCTCTGAACCGTGTGGTCAACTTCCATCACATGGAGACTGATAACGGGATGGAGGGGATGTGTGTGTGTGTTGGGTGTTGGGGGGTAGGAGAGCAGTGATGAGCAGGCCAGGCCTGAACTAAAGCGGGCGGGACTACGGCTCCTTGGGGCGGTTCAATTGGGTCAGAAGGGTCCATGGAGCAACGTGATTGGGCGATCACGTGAGGATGGTGTCGTCAATCTCCTCGTTGGATTCTGGCTGAACGGAGATCTTCTTCAGGGAGCGGCGGTGACAGTCCGACAGCAGGTCATTGCTGGCAGAGTCCAGGATTGCACTCATGCTCTGGAAACGCAACAAAACACACACACACACTCAATATTAGAGAATTGATTGAGATATTGTGCAACTGGAGGTACTTTGCATGTGACCGCAATTTAACACTCTTTGTCTCGTGAGAGTGGAAGTGTCTGTGTGTATGCACACTTGCATACTGCACTAAGTGATCTAGGATGTGTATGTGGATCTGTGTGAGAGAGAAAGAGAGAGACTCATGAGGTACTCTCTCTGCAGTAGCAAGTATGTGTGTCTGTGTGCATGCATATATGTATGTGTATGTATGTATGCATATATATGTAAGTGTGTGTGTGTGAGTGTGAGTGTGAGTGTGAGTGAGAGAGAGAGAGAGAGAGACACTCACCTGCATCAGCTCCTCTCCCTGCCGTAGCCGGAGCAGGCTGACGAGTGTGTGTTCGCTCTGCGCGCGGACTGTGGTGTTCTTGTCCTTCGTGTTGTCCAGCAGCGCCTTGAGCAGCGGCTTCAGCTGCCCCGACGCCAGGGGCGGAGTCTCGGCTTCTTTCCACACCCACCAGAGCACGCGCTCGGCAACCAGCCGGATGTCACTGGACTGGTTCTGCAGAGACTGGGGGAGGTTCCACACACGCACACGTTTACTCACATTAGGAAAACGACATCACCAAACACAACATCACACCAGTTTTGCGTCTAACGAGAACTGGATACAGCCACCCAAACACAATAGGACTGGACTATTCTTTTTGGGTAATGACAATGGAATGGACTATTCCTGTTGGGTTGTGACAATATACTGGACTATTCCTGTCGTGAGAATGGACTGGACTATTCCTGTTGGGTCATGACACTGGACTGGACTATTCCTGGTGGGTCGTGACAATGGCTTGTGGGTTTCCGTTCTGTCTGTAGCAATGTTCTGTGTGGTTCTGTCTGTAGTAATGTTCTGTGTGTGGTTCTGCCTGTAGTGATGTTCTGTGTGTGGTTCTGTTCTGTGTGTGGTTCTGTTTGTAGTGATGTTCTGTCTGGAGTGATGTTCGGTCTGTGTGGTTCTCTCTGCATGTCTATAGGTGATGGTCCTGTATGTGCAGGAATGGGTGTTGACTTGATAAACTGTGTGTGTTACCTTGGTGAACTGCGTAGTGATGCGGGGTGAAACTCCTTCTCCTCCATCTGTTCTGAGCTGGTGTCTCATCAGGAAGCCCATAGCCCTGATGCCACTGCATGCGATGGGAATCTACACACACACACACACACACACACACACACACAGATATCATCATAAGGGAGGGAGGGAGGGAGATGAAGTGATGCACAAAGAGTAAGAGGAAAAGAAGAGAGAGAGGGAAGTCCACACAGAAACAGGGAGAGGTAGAGGATGAACGACAGAAGACAGATAAAGCAAGACAATGAACAGAGAAATGGAGAGATGAGAGAATGACACAGAGCTCAGAGGAAAGGACAAATTAAACAACAAAACCTCTAGAAACTCTAGGTGCTTCCCCAACTGAATCGGTTTCCTGTGTGTGTGCATGTTAGTGTGTGTGTGTGTGCACTCATTCTGTCTGTGGTGGCGTTTACCAGTACCATGTCCAATAAGGTGCTCTTGTGTGTGTGTGTGTGTGCGCGAGCTCACACTCACTCTGCAGTGGTGTAGACTGGCACACTGTCCAGTAAGGTGCTGTTGTATTCATTAGTGCCTGTGTGTGTGTGTGTATACTCACTCTGTCTGCAGTGGCGTTGACCAGCACCATGTCCAGTAAGGTGTTCTTGTACTCCTCTGCACACAGCTGCTCGGGGGCCGACTTGACTGCGATGGCCAGAGCCAGACTGCGTCCGTGCCGCACCATCCAGTCCACACCTGAGATGTCCGCTACAGAGAGAGAGAGAGAGAGAGAGAGAGAGAGAGAGAGAGAGAGAGAGAGAGAGAGAGAGAGAGAGAGAGAGAGAGAGAGAGAGAGAGAGAGAGAGAGTATTGTAACTTGAACAGTCATGCCAATAAAGCACAATGAATTAAATTGAGAGAGGGAGGGAGGGAAATAGTGTGTGTGTGTGTGTGTGTGTGTGTGTGTCCAAACCCAGCCAGCGTCCGACAGACTTGCGTCCGAACCCGAGAGGCATTTCCATTTTTATGTCCGAACCTGACCCGAGCCTAATGCAGACGATGCCTCAGTTAATCTCATACTGGTGATTAAATGTTCACATTTGTGGACTGCCCGTCTTTAGCCTATTAAACAACTGTCAAAATGGAATTCTTAATCGTCTACAGAATCAGTTGAACGAGCACACATGCAGGAGGTCGCACACAGCGCACATTAACACAAGAGGCCCAAGCGTAGCCTATTCAAATATAATTCTAGTCTCACGATTGACCAAAAGTCTTGAAATGAACTGCAACAGTCATTGAAACTGCACTCCTTCTGTCAATGATCCATATTCAGCATCAACGTTAATTGGGGCAACTCAAGGAAATCCTCTCCTCCAATTGAACGAGACGGGCTTATACCGGTAGCCTGTCTTTACCAAAGTATGCAATGCAAACAGGCCTACCTCCACATAGTAGGCCTACAGTAGACATCCCTTCGTTTTCTTTGGTCTTAAAATCTCACAACCTTTTTTTGAACATCACCCAAGATAGCCTGTCTTACCGCCTGAAATGCACATGCGTCGTCACAGCTACATAAACACATCTTGCACACAGGAAGAAGGCTGCTAGGTCCTTTTTTTAAATGTTATTTTATTCTCAAAACAAACTTTTGCATCATGTGAAGCAGGTTACCCAACATAATAAGCTATTTAAATGCAAAACGTCCAATGCATATCGCCCCCGTGTGTCCGAAGCTGAGCCAAAACCTGAGTATAATTTCTAAATTTCTAAAACTGGATGTGAAGTCAATATATACACAATGCTGATCTGCAGCACTGTTATGGTTGTAAGGTGTGATGTGTGTGTCTGTAGTGTTAAGTGTGTGTGTGTGTGTGTGTGTGTGTGTGTGTGTGCGTGCGTGCGTGTGTTTGTCCTCACCCAGCACATGCTGCAGCAGTATACTTTTCAGCTCCTCTTCAGGCAGGAAGGCACACAGCTCTCCCACGCAACCTGCAGACGACATACGAGTGGCATCCTACACACACACACACACACACACACACACACAGGGAGACATGTTAATGCAAACGTACATTTACACAAGTAACCACACACAATGCTGCACCAGTGGCCTCACTCTCGCTCACACACACACACACACACACACACAGAAGTGAGACTGAATAAAGCCACATCCTGTTGATAAGGCTCGGGTGTTAAACCTGAGGAGCTCCCTGAAGAAGCCCACAGCACTCAGACGAAGAGCAAGACCACCTTCTCACCCCACCCCAGCACTCAGCCTGCACACCAACACATCAGCTGACCTCACTAGTCACCAATCAACATCCACATTTTATATCAGCAGACCTCACTAGTCACCAATCAACATCCACATTTTATATCAGCTGACCTCACATCCACATTTTACATCAGCTGACCTCACTAGTCATCAATCAACATCCACATTTTACATCAGCTGACCTCACTAGTCACCAATCAAGATCCACATTTTACATCAGCTGACCTCACTAGTCACCAATCAACATCCACATTTTATATCAGCTGACCTCACATCCACATTTTACATCAGCTGACCTCACTAGTCACCAATCAACATCCACATTTTACATCAGCTGACCTCACTAGTCACCAATCAACATCCACATTTTACATCAGCTGACCTCACTAGTCACCAATCAACATCCACATTTCTACATCAGCTGACCTCACTAGTCACCAATCAACATCCACATTCTACATCAGCTGACCTCACTAGTCACCAATCAACATCTCCTCAGGTCAGAACTCTCCAGTGGAACTCTCAATCAGCAGGCTCCACCTCCAGCGCCACACAGCCCCGCCCCCTTCTCACCTCGTCGTGTCCCAGCATGCCGAGCAGCGTTGAGATGATGCTCTTGCGAATGGCGGGGTCCACCTTGGAGCCCGCACCCCGGATCACAAACCGCAAGGCCTGGAGCATGGTCTCCCTACGGAACAAAAATGAGTGTGAGTGTGTGTGAGTGTGTGAGTGTGTGTGTGTGTGTGTGTGTGTGTGTGTGTGTGTGTGTGTTAGGGCTGTCACTTTTGTGAAAAAATCCTGTTCGATTCTTGAGACATAATTGTTCATTGAATCGATTGTAAAATCGATTTTTCATGTCTAAAGACGTTTCAATTTTCACGCCAAATATAGGCCAATCCACGAACAACTAACAGGCATTAGGACAAACGTAAAGGGGGCGCTTGAAGACGCACAATGGCGTGAAGTTTCGTGCACAATGACAAACAGGAGTGCAACGTTCTCGAAAAACAATAAGCAGAGTGGACTGCCATAACATCGGTGAAAAACATTACTGCAGGCTTCAACGTGGCTGCGTTTACAATTAGAAATGTCAAACAAATGTTGCCTACGTAGAACTCACAGTTTGCATACCGCTTTGTCCTTCTCCAAACCCCGAAGTGCTTCCATATCGAACTCCAAGTTATTAGGGCCTATCACTCGTATCTCTCATGTCGCACAGGTTGATCGCGTTTTCCTCAATTTTTTGGCAAAACACCAGCAGCACAGCAGCCGATTGAAACAGCTGTTTCCGGTGCGTGAAATTGATGGGAATTTTATTTTTAGCTTTCGCAATGATTACTGCACTTCGGAATTCTTTGTTATTTTTCTGCTTGTTTGTGAGTTTTGTTACATCTATCTTTTTCATTTGTTTAATTCGTTTAAAATTAATAGTGTACATGTTAAAATCGATTCCCTATTTTAGTTTTCGAAACTTGTGTTGGTTGGTCCAATCGATTGTGCAATCGATTTTCGAACGTAAAGTGACAGCCCTAGTGTGTGTGTGTGTATGACTCAATGGGTTTTACTCAGATACACACACACACACAGATGCATGCAAGATTGCATACAACACCTAGGCTCACAGGCACACACTATCAGTCGATCGCTTCACAGAAACAAAATGTCTACAATGTTTGGAGCTTATCTGTGACTCTCACAGATCTCACTCACACACATGTTCTATCTCACACACACACACATTTGAACAGATATGCATCAGTGACCGCAGACACTGGACCTTGGTGGGGGGCGGAGGGGAGAGTAAGAGAGAGAGAGAGAGAGAGAGAGAGAGAGAGAGTAAGAGAGAGAGAGAGAGAGAGAGTGGCTGTGTGTGTGGGTGGCTATGTGTAAGCTAAAGTGGGACTCTGAAACAGCATTGAAATGAAGAGGAATAGTTGAATAAGACAGAAGAGTATTTACACATACACACACACACACACACACACACACACACACACACAGACACACACACACACACCTGACTCCTGAGTCCTCTGCGTTGCGTATAGCGTTGAGCTGCTCTGTAAACAGGGGGTCTACTTTGCTGTGGATGGACACAAGCTTGCCGAGCGCTTCGGCCGCCCTGAGCCTCACCGCCCTGCTGGAGTCCTGCAGCGCCTTCAGGAAGATGGTCTGCAGCTGGGGCAAGAAGGGCTTCAGGGCAATGCCCACCTGACCAGGGGAACACACACACACACATTAATCAATAAACACACATAAAAAACACATTCACAAAAAATAAATACATACATACAATAAACAAACAAACAATCAACACACAAATATAAACACACACAGTTCATAAATGCCTGTCTCTTACCCAGAATCCCACACACCCTTAAATGCAGTAAAGAGAACGTAGCGTAATGGAGACCGCTACAATCCTGCTATACGCCACTGTACACCACTAATACAGGACATGGAAGTAGGCTATACTGACACGCGAACACACACACACACACACACCTTGCCGAGCAGGAGTGTGAGCGTTTCCAGGAGGGCAGTCTTGACGGACGCTGCGAAGCGGTCTCCTAGGATACGGATGAGGGGTCCGGTGATGTTGACGACGGAGGGGCGCAGCGCCTCGGGGGAGGTCAGTTTGATGACGCCGCCCAGCGCTCGGGCCGCCTCCTCCTTCATCTCCGGACTGCCGTTCAGCACGCCCTCCCTCAGCACCGGCAGGATACACGTCACGCCCTGTCACACACACGCGCACACACACGCCCACACACGCACACACACACACACACACATGAGCACACACACACACACACACGCACACACACACACACACGAGGAGATAGAGACACTGGGTGAAAAAGTCATTAGAGAGAGGGAGAAAGAGAGAGAGTGTGTTTGGGGCTTGTACTGTGTTTAAAACACTTGGAATGGGACCGAGTTAGAGTACAGTGTATTATCAGCTGAGTACATACTGTAGAAGTGTCTTCAGTGTGTGGTTTAGTGTGTGGGTGTGATTGAGTGTGTGGTACGCTTACCTTCTTCGGCAAGCAGAATCCGGGCAGATGTTCACCTTTGACCTCTGCGGACACTGAGCGAATGTCTCTGTGAAGGTCATCTATCAGGGTCAGCTGGGTGCACGCGTCCAGTTTCTATGGCAACACAGGAGAAAAGTTTAGCGTTAGGATTAGGGCTACGGGTGAGGCTTCGCTCATAACTTACTGTGTGTGCTTCTCACCTCTCAACTTCATAATCGATAGGGTAGTGTGTGTATGTAGGGGGTGGGTGTGTGTGTATATGTGTATATGTGTTTGTGGATCTCACAGAAGTAGCACTGGTATGCCATCAACACAATTGTGAAAGTGTGTATTAACTCTAATCTGAGTGCTGGTGTTGGTGTGTATGTCTGTGTGTGTGTGTGTGTGTGTGTGAGTGAGTGTGTGTCCTCACCTCAGTGATAGGGTTGATGTGTGTGTCTATGTCTGTGTGTGTGTGCGTGTGTGTGTGTGTGTCCTCACCTTGGTGATGGCATTGATGGCGTCCCAGCTCTGGCTGAGCACCTCGGGGTTGGTGTCGTTGAGCAGGTGGATGAGGCCGGACAGGAGGTTGCGTGTGTGTGCGCTGTGGTCGAGGCGCGTGCGGGCGAAGTAGCCGTTGAGCAGGGTGACCGCCGCCTGGCGGAGACCGGGGTCTGGGCTGCGCGTCGCCTCCAGCAGGTCGTCGATGACGATGCGCTGGCCGACCTCGTCCTCCACAGACAGAATCACCGTCTGGCAGCTAGACAACTCCTACAGGAGGAGAGAGGGATGGAGAGGGAGAGAGAGAGAGAGGAGAGAGAGATAGAGAGAGAGAGAGGGAGGGAGAGAGAGAGATAGAGAGATAGAGGGAGAGAGGGAGGGAGAGAGAGGGAGTGAGGGGAGAGAGATAGAGAGACAGAGGGAGGGAGAGAGGGAGGATGAGAAAGAGCTTAATTCAAGAGAGATGAGTGTGTGTGTGTGAGTGTGTGTGTATGTGTGTGTGTGAGAATGTGTGTGTGTTACCTGCGGAGCCTCGTCGGTGCCCAGCTTGTCTTTGAGCGAGGAGAGCAGTGCGGGCAGGATGACCCCTAGGTGGCGTGTGAGAGCATCTCCAGCCACGGCCGACAGGAAGGCCAGCACACGCGTGTTCACTGGGGGAGCCGTCAGCTGGGTGGGGAGAGGAGGAGAGTCAGTACACACACACACACAGAAACGCAGCCCTCTCATACAACACAAACACGTACACACACACAGAAACGCAGCCCCCTCATACAACACACACACAGAAACGCAGCCCTGTCATACAACACAGACACACAGAAACGCAGCCCTCTCACACACACACAGAAAAGCAGCCCTCACACACACACACACAGAGAGAGAAACACAGCCCTCTCATACAACACACACACACACTCATACAAGACACACATACATGAAGAAGAGGTGATGCTCAGCACTCCAGGTAGACTGTGTGTGGGAGGAAGGTGGGGAGGCTGTATCTTACCTTGGGCACCAGGTAGGGAAGCACTGAGCGACTCTTGACCGCCATCACCTGCCTCAGGCCATCCAGAGCAAACTCAGCCGTCTCCTCGTCGTCCTGCGCAGACCACACATGGACACAACATCAGTACTCTCAGGTAGGACTAACGGCAGCACAGCAGGCTCAAGGGTACAGATGAGAGGACAGGTATGACAGCACAGGTGAGAGGACGGGCATGACCGCACAGGTGAGAGGGGCACAGGTTCCGGTCCAGATAGGTCGAGGTGGACGGGTTTTAACACGGGTGAACCAGCGAACAGGTGAGAGGACAGGTATGACAGCACAGGTGTGAGATGCTCAGATATAACACTACATCAGTAGAGTGGTTAGGGGGTCACTGAGTGGCCAATGCGCCAGGAGCACTGGAAAAAAGTAAGAGCACTGGACCAGTGTAAGATGTAAAGGTCTGAGAGTGCAGGTGAATAAGCACAGGTGTTGGGTTCAGTTGGGTGCAGGTGAATAAGCACAGGTGTTGGGTTCAGTTGGGTGCAGGTGAATAAGCACAGGTGTTGGGTTCAGTTGGGTGCAGGTGAATAAGCACAGGTGTTGGGTTCAGTTGGGTGCAGGTGAATAAGCACAGGTGTTGAGTAGAGGTGAGTAAGCACAGGTGTTGGGTGCAGGTGAATAAGCACAGGTGTTGGGTTCAGTTGGGTGCAGGTGAATAAGCACAGGTGTTGGGTTCAGTTGGGTGCAGGTGAATAAGCACAGGTGTTGAGTAGAGGTGAGTAAGCACAGGTGTTGGGTGCAGGTGAATAAGCACAGGTGTTGGGTTCAGTTGGGTGCAGGTGAATAAGCACAGGTGTTGAGTAGAGGTGAGTAAGCACAGGTGTTGGGTGCAGGTGAATAAGCACAGGTGTTGGGTTCAGTTGGGTGCAGGTGAATAAGCACAGGTGTTGGGTTCAGTTGGGTGCAGGTGAATAAGCACAGGTGTTGGGTTCAGTTGGGTGCAGGTGAATAAGCACAGGTGTTGAGTAGAGGTGAGTAAGCACAGGTGTTGGGTGCAGGTGAATAAGCACAGGTGTTGGGTTCAGTTGGGTGCAGGTGAATAAGCACAGGTGTTGGGTTCAGTTGGGTGCAGGTGAATAAGCACAGGTGTTGGGTTCAGTTGGGTGCAGGTGAATAAGCACAGGTGTTGAGTAGAGGTGAGTAAGCACAGGTGTTGGGTGCAGGTGAATAAGCACAGGTGTTGGGTGCAGGTGAGACAGGGTCGTGTGCTGCGACTGACCAGCTGCTTGAGCAGGGCGGGCAGGATGTCGTCGAGCGCCTGGTGGCCGATGGTGGCGTGGAGCTGCTCGAAGGTCTGGGCGGCGGCCTCCCGCACCTCCTCCAGAGGGTCACACAGGGCCTTACGCACTGTGGGCACCAGGGACTCCGAGAACACCAGCACCTGAACACACACACACACACACACACACAGAGACGTGCACACACACAGAGACACGTACACACACACACACACACACACAGACGGAGACACACAGACAGAAAAACACACACAGAGACACACACGCACATTAAGAACATTGAAATGAGCCGCATATTCACATGAAAATAGAGCAACTTCCAGGTCATGCCATCATTCAGATCTTTAGTGACATATTCGTCTTCAAGGTTTCCATATCCATGACTACTACTCCCAACATGTGCAGAAATTTGTTATCATTTGTATGATTTTTTTACAAGTTGACATGTAGTGTTAAACCTGGTTCTAGGCTCAGGTGTATTTATTTATGTGTATGTGTGTGTGTGTGTGTGTGTGTGGACACTCACAGCGTCCTTGCTGGTGGACTTCATGATCTCGCTGAGGCCGATGCACACGCCCTGTCTCTCGTCGCTCTTGTCCGAGCGGAGACCCTCCTCCAGGATGGGGATGATTTCCGGAAGGATCTTCTCTCCCAGCTTCCTCACCAGATCCCCCAGGGTACGCGCTGCAATCTACGGAAGCCCAGAGCAGACACTCAGCACCATGACACTAGAGGTAGTGATGAGACACCGCCAACACAAGGCCAAAAGGAGTTCAGGCAGAATCGCTAATAAAGTGTGGTGGCTGTGTCTGTGTGTGTGTGTGTGTGTGTGTGTGTGTGTGTGTGTGTACGGTTCTCTTGTCAGGGCAGGTGGACGCCTGGAACCCCAGCAGTAGACTGAAGAGCGTGTGTGTGTGTGTGTGTGTGTGTGTGTGTGTGTGTGTGTGTGTGTACGGTTCTCTTGTCAGGGCAGGTGGACGCCTGGAACCCCAGCAGTAGACTGAAGAGCGTGTGTGTGTGTGTGTGTGTGTGTGTGTGTGTGTGTGTGTGTGTACCGTTGTCTTGTCAGGGCAGGTGGACGCTAGGAACCCTAGCAGCAGACTGAAGAGTGTGTAGTGTGTGTGTGTGTGTGTGTGCTTGTGTGTGTGTGTGAGAGAGTGTGTGTGTGTGTGAGAGTGGTCGTGTGTGTAGTGTGTGTGTGTGTGTGTGTACCGTTCTCTTGTTAGGGCAGGTGGACGCTAGGAACCGTAGCAGTAGACTGAAGAGTGTGTAGTGTGTGTGTGTACCGTTCTCTTGTCAGGGCAGATGGACGCTAGGAACCCTAGCAGTAGACTGAAGAGTGTGTGTGTGTGTGTGAGTGCTCGTGTGAGTGGTGTGTGTGTGTGTACCGTTCTCTTGTCCGGGCAGGTGGACGCTAGGAACCCTAGCAGCAGACTGAAGAGTGTGGGCAGGATCTCCCGGAGCGTGCGGGGTGTGTTGGACACAACGATCTTCCACACGTGGAGCGAGGCCTGTCGCACCACCAGCTGGGTGTCCGAGCGCCCCATGTACAGCCCCGACAACACCCGGTTACGCCTTTCCGGACCCAGCGCACCGATGATCGCCTGGACACACACAGAAAGGGAGAGGGGTGAGACAAAGAGTTTACAGAGGTGTGTGTGTGTGTGTGTGTGTGTGTGTGTGTGTGTAAGTTGTGTAACCCTCAGGAAGAAAGTCACACCATACTACATACTACACCCAACTACATTGCTGTTCTGTGACAACTGTTGTGACATCTGATATCTAAAACATGGGAATGCATCTCAGCAGTAAAGCTTCAATGTATAATTTGGCATTTCACAGCACACTACGCAGCATTAGGAAGATGGATTTGGTCATTTAGCCATTTAGACAGATCTCTGTACCTTGTTGGACTGGGCTGGGCAGGGCAATGTGTGTGTGTGTGTGTGTGTTTACCTTGTTGGACTGCGCAGTACCAAAGTTGTCATCCTCGGATGCCGTCTCTGTGGTCATCTTACCCGTCACACCGGAGATGTGGAACAGCAGGTCTCCTAGCAACTGCACTGAGCTGAACCTGTGGTACAAACACACACACACACACATGCGGTTTTATTAGAGCTCTGTACTGATGAATGATTAACTCTCCTCAGCTTTGTACAGACAGTACTGGGATATGTGAGGACTTCAGAAGTAGTTTTGCGTGTGTGTGTGTGTGTGTGTGTGTGTGTGTGTGTGTGTGTGTGTGTGTGTGTGTGTATGAGAGAGAGAGAGAGAGAGAGAGAGAGAGTGTGTGTATATGAGAGAGAGAGAGAGAGAAAGAGAGAGAGAAAGAAAGAGAGAGAGAGCGAGACAGAGAGAGAGAAAGAAAGAGAGAGCGAGACAGAGAGAAAGAGAGAGAGAAAGAAAGAGAGAGAGAGCGAGACAGAGAGAGAGCGAGACAGAGAGAGAGCGAGACAGAGAGAGAGAGAGATAAAGAGAGAGAGAAAGAAAGAGAGAGAGAGCGAGACAGAGAGAGCGAGACAGAGAGAGAGAAAGAGAGAGAGAAAGAAAGAGAGAGAGAGCGAGACAGAGAGAGAGAGAGAGAGAGTATGTGTGTGAGTGTCTGCATTTGTGCATGTGTGTGTCTAACGCAGTACCCCACCTGATCCTCCAGAGGTCATCGAAGAGCCCCTGCTCCAGCTCAGGCAGCAGCAGGGCGATGGCGTCCTCGGCGTACATGCTGATGATGCGCTGGCCAGCCCGCAGCGCCGTGTCCCGCACGTACTCATTCTCATCGGCAAGAGCCTGCAGCCGCCACAGAGAGAGAGAAATTCATTTTTCTTGTTTTATTTAAATTATTGCTACTATTCCATATAATACTAGCTACCCAGGGGTAATGAGGTAGCACACACACACAGTCTTCAGAAAACTGGACTCATCTCTATTTCACCTTTTAATTCGGCCAAGTCAAGAACAAACATGCCAACGTTTCGGCTTTCATCAGAGCACGTTTATAGAGTTATGTTCTTATATTCATAGTAATGCTTTGGAATATTGCGTCTTCAGTCATGCCAATAGAGTTGATTGAATTAAATTGAATTGAATTAAGAGAGAGGGGGAGAAAGAGGAGGAGAGAGAGGGGGGAGAGAGAGGGGGAGAGAGAGGGGAGAGAGAGGGGAGAGAGAGGGGGAGAAAGAGGGGGAGAAAGAGGGGGAGAAAGAGGAGGAGAGAGAGGGGGAGAGAGGGGGGAGAGAGAGGGGGAGAAAGAGGGGGAGAAAGAGGGGGATGCAGAGATAGATGGAGGGACGGATACAGAAGAGATAAAAGGATCGACATGCAGGGAATGATGAAAGAGAAGTAAAAGACTTTTAGAAAAGGAGGGAGAGAATCGGAGATGAAACAGGGCTGAGGGGAATGTAATGAGTGATGACATCAGATAAAGAGCGAGATCACAAGGGAAAGGGGGAGAGAGAGAGAGAGAGAGAGAGAGAGAGAGAGAGAGAGAGAGAGAGAGAGATGAAAAGACAAGAGTCAGAGCAAGGGCAGAGAACAAAAATGTGGAATCAATGATGACAGCTAAACACAGTGTTTCCTCGCTCTGTGTGTGTGTGTGTAGTGTGTGTGTGTGTGTGTGTGTGTGTGTGTGTGTGTGTGTGTGTGTGTGCGCGCTCATGTTCAGCAGAAATTAAGCACTTTAGGGAGTGTTAAAAGTCAATTTGCCAGAACCGAGCTATAACACTGATACCGAAGCACCTAGTGTCTTTCTCCACCTCACTGCAATCTGCCTAGAGGGGAAAGAGGGAGGGAGAGATAGAGAGAGGCTTTGACTTTTAAGGTTCCTTTATTGAGAGAGAGAGAGAGAGAGAAAGAGAGAGATGGAGAGGGAAAGAGAGAGAGGGGGAGGGAGAGATAGAGAGGGAGAGAGAGAGGGAAACATAGACAGTGAGAGAGTGAAAGTAAGATGAGCAGCAGGAGCTGAGGGGAATGAGAGGGAAAATCTGAGCTGAGCTGAGCTGAGCTGTGCTGAGCTGAGATGTGCTGAGCTGAGCTGAGCTGAGATGTGCTGAGCTGAGCTGAGATGGACTCTTCTGCTCTGCCATGCTGGACTGTTTAGGATGTTTAGGGAGTACTCACAGGAGAGAGGAGAAGAGGAGAGGAGAGGAGAGGAGAGGAGAGGGGAGGAGAGGAGAGAGGAGAAGAAAGGAGGGGAAAGGAGAGGAGAGGAGAGGAGAGGAGAGGAGAGGGGAGGAGAGAGGAGAAGAAAGGAGGGGAAAGGAGAGGAGAGGAGAGGGGGAGGAAAAACTCTTCAAAAACAAGCACGGAAGGAGGAGATGAGGGGGTATCCATCAACAGCAGATACAGCAACATGTGCTCCCCTCCCCACTCTACAGCTTGATCTGCTGCACTCACATCCACACAGGGAGGAGGAGAGGTCACAGAGGAGAGGAGAAGGGAGGAGGGAGGCGCGCACACACACACGCACACACACACACACACACACACACACACAGGCCTCAAAGACGAAGCGAGATATGCGGAGAGGTGTGAAGGTGGACCTTTAACACACGGGGAATGAGAGGAGAGAGAGAGGATGATGAAGAGAGGAAGGTGTGAGGATGATGATGATGTGAGAGGATGATGAAGGTGTGAGGATGAGGGGGAGGTGTGAGGATGAGGGGGAGGTGTGAAGATGATGATTGAGGAAGGTGTGATGAGGATGATGAGGGAGGTGTGAGGATGATGAGGGAGGTGTGAGGATGATGGATGAGGGAGGTGTGAGGATGATGGATGAGGGAGGTGTGAGGGAGGTGTGAGGATGATGGATGAGGGAGGTGTGAGGGAGGTGTGAGGATGATGGATGAGGGAGGTGTGAGGGAGGTGTGAGGATGATGGATGAGGGAGGTGTGAGGGAGGTGTGAGGATGATGAGGGAGGTGTGACGATGATGGATGAGGGAGGTGTGAGGATGATGAGGGAGGTGTGATGATGATGATGATGATAGGGAGGTGTGATGATGAGGGAGGTGTGATGATGATTAGGGAGGTGTGATGATGATTAGGGAGGTGTGATGATGATGGATGAGGGAGTTGTGATGATGATTAGGGAGGTGTGATGATGATTAGGGAGGTGTGATGATTAGGGAGGTGTGATGATGATGGATGAGGGAGGTGTGGTGATGATTAGGGAGGTGTGATGATGATTAGGGAGGTGTGGTGATGATTAGGGAGGTGTGATGATGATTAGGGAGGTGTGATGATGATGGATGAGGGAGGTGTGATGATGATGATGATGATGATGATGATAGGGAGGTGTGATGATGAGGGAGGTGTGATGATGATTAGGGAGGTGTGATGATGATTAGGGAGGTGTGATGATGATGATGATGATGATGATGAGGGAGGTGTGATGATGATGATGGTGTAAGGATGATGATAAGAGGAAGGTGTGAGGATGAGTTTACCTTGAGGATGCAGGGGATGATGGGACCCACGTAGGGCGTGAACTTGTCCCCGAAGGTGAGCGGCAGGTAGATGAACATCATGATGTAGCCGTCGCGCACGTGAGACGCAATGTCCACTTTACTGGCCGTCTGGACCACGTCTGGCATCAACTTATCCAGCTTCTCTACCCCCAGGCCAGCAATGACCTCCGCAAGACCTGAGGAGGGAGAGGGAGAAGAGAGAGAGAGGGAGAGAGAGAGAGAGAGAGAGAGAGAGAGAGAGAGAGAGAGAGAGAGAGAGAAAAGAGATATATATATAGAGAGGGGGGGAGATAGAGAGAATGAGAGAGAGAAGAGATAGAGAGAGAGAAGAGATGGGGAGAAGAGATAAAGAGAGAGGAGAGAAGAGAGAGAGAGAGAGAGAAAGACAAAGAGAGGGGAGAGATAATATAACAGCAAAATGAATGTTATAAATGAATTATGTAACCATAATGACAACTAATGCATAAAGAATTATTATAATAATTGAACAGATAATCATCCCACTCAAAGACCGAGCAGCCAGTAAATGAATGTTAAGTATTATTGTAATAGTTACATTATTACGTAATGTACTTCTGTAATATGGAAGCTCATCCACAGAGATAGAGAGAAAAAAAAAGAAACAAACAAACAAAGAAAGGAAAGAAAGAGGCATAAAGAAAGAGAGCGAGCAGACAAAGATTACTGAAGAATAGATAAGCTACGGGAGATGCATGGGCCCAGAGCTGGAGAAATCACATCATACTTTCTGCTCTCATCTGCTGCCCTCTACTGGCCAAAGTGTGTACTCACAGAGTCACAGAGCCATAGATCTTTGGAAATGGGGTATACCCTGTGCAATGTGTGTATGTGTGCATCAAGGATGGAAATGACATATTTTTTCTACCTGCCACTGTGGCTGGTGGATTCCAAAATCTACCAGCCACTCAACTTTTTTACCAGCCACTAGAGAAATGGCATGAAAATGTGATATCATGATTATAGTAGGCTACCCAAAATGATCACGGTAATCAGCATTATTGCAATACGACTAAAATGTGCTGAGTTTTGCCCTAAACCTACCAGCTGTCCTCCAAGCACAGTAGCAACAAAACTAAAGGTCAATAGAACCACATTCATATTATATAGTGTCTTGTCATAAAAGTGGTGTGGCTCCTTTAAGACTCCGTTTCTGTGAGTTCTGGAGCATCCTATAATCCAACCCTCCAACTTGATCTAACTATAGTGTACATCATCTGATTTAAATATTTACAGGTATCAAGGCTATATTTAACATTTAGCATTTATTTTCTATTTGGCCCGTTATGAAATCATGCACTGAACAATTTAACCACAGCTCAGCTTTAAGAAACGTAATATGCATGCTTAGCATTTTGTGAAACTACATTGAAAAAACTCTGGCTGTACAGTTATCTAGGCGATATTGTTAACATTTATTTTGTATTTGGCCTTATCGTGCATGACAAAAGCCCAAAGTTGGAGACCGTGTAGACATTTGCTTCAATTTCAAAACCGGATTACTCTGGAACGGCTATAACTTGTATAAGGGAATGCTTTACACCTTTGTGTTCGGTAAGTTCTGCTGTTTATTCTGATATACGGTTTGTAATTTCTTGAATGAAAAGTTTGTGAGATATTCCACCACGACAAATGGGTGTGGAGATGTCCGTCTGTCTGCCTCAGGTCTAAATAGCAGCGTGTCGCGGGCCGGATTAAAATAGCTATACGGGCCAATTCAAAAGAGAACTATTTAGGTGAGAATATTAGCCTGCGAAGATATAACGCAGATCCACAGATCTCACTAGATTTATGTCTATGCAGTCATCCTGAAATAATCTAGCAGTGGCACATGAAAGCATAGTGACAGTTTCTTAATGGTAGTGAAGTGAAAGTGAAGCGCTGCACCAGTGCCTATAGGCTATGCTGCGGTGGCGGCTCACTACGAGTTGTAGAACTTCAAATCAGCGCGATTTACCCTTATAGGCCGGTAACGTTAGGCTACATGATCCCTACAGACACTTTCTTATTATTAGACCGGATCTGACAATTTGTGGTATGTTAGTAGCTCTACCCGCCACAGTGGCTGGTAAGTTGACCAAATTCACCCGCCAGCGCACAGAACTACCCGCATTTGGCGGGGGGCTCATTTCCATCCCTGGTGTGCATGTGTGTATGTGTGCATGTGTGTATGCCATTCTCACCCTGAGAGACTTGAGAGTGGTGTCATACCCTGTGTGTTGTGCATGTGTTAATTTGTCTCTGTGTGTGTGTGTGTGTGTGTGTGTGTGTGTCTCTCACCCTGTGCAGCTCCGGAGCGGTCCACTGAGCTCTGCTCGGACGCGAGCGTCTCCATGAGCCAGGGCAGCAGGTCGTCGAAGCAGGACTCGCCCATCCCCTTCACCATGGCGCCCAGCGCCTTCGCAGACACCGTGCGCACCTGCGGACCACACACACACACCACACCACCGCCGCACGTCAGCGCCGGACACACACTTCACCACTCGCTACATATGAGTGTATCTTTTATCTCTACACACTCCACCACCCGCTACATATGAGTATCTTTTATCTCTACACACTCCACCACCCGCTACATATGAGTATCTTTTATCTCTACACACTCCACCACCCGCTACATATGAGTACATATTTTATCTCTACACACTTCACCACTCGCTACATATGAGTATATCTTATCTCTACACACTCCACCACAGGCTACATATGAGTACATCTTTTATCTCTATACACTTCACCACTCGCTACATGAGTATCTTTTATCTCTACACACTCCACCACCGGCTACTAGGGGTGGGCGATATATATCATCTGCGATAATATCGTGATTGTTGTTTTAACGGTGTGCAAATTGACATTATCGAGTATTTAAATTACTTATGGGGGAAAAAACACTCAAAATCACGCATTAAAACCCCATACATTCACTAAATAAAGGAGGTGTATGCGAGAGAAGCCCCTCGTTTGCAGCAGAGCAAGTGTCACATGATCGCTAGTGGGTCCACCTTGTCACATGCAGGCCTAATGTTTATTTTGTGTAGCGACCGAGACGTAGGCCTACTTGGGAGCATTGATGAGACAGTCACATATTTTCCTACATGGTATTATATGGAGAGAAAACATTAGCCTTTGAGTATTTTAGTAGTCAGTTGTAAACGAAGAACCCTTTTGTAAATGGACTAAAGTTCGCTCTAAATATCTACGTGTATCGATTATGCTAACCGTTAGCATCTCTATGGAATTTCTCATATACATTAGCCATAAGCTAACGCATTAGTTTTTATTCTGTAACTTGGAATGCAAGCCTACATGATTTCTCTTAAACAAAACATTGAAGGAAATAACTGAGATGTACTCTGTTGGTCTGCTTAGTTTTACAGTGAATCCTAAGTAGGATAAAGGTTTTTGAAAACTCTCTTGGGAAACTGTTAGGCCTATTCATCTTCTCTAATGTAGCTGGCTAGACCATGTCATTGCCACACACACAAGTGGGGGCAAAATTGGAAATGTCTCAGAGTGACAATGCATTGGTTGATTTGGTTAAAAAGTCACAGGTTAGGTTATTGGTTATTATTGTATTGATGCTATTCATAAATAATGAGCTGTAAAGTAACTCAGACTTTTACAAAAATGTTTTTAAAGGATATCGACTAATTATCGTTATCGTCAAAATCACAAAAAATATTGAGATATTATTTTTTGTCCATATCGCCCACCCCTACCGGCTACATATGAGTGTATCTTTTATCTCTACACACTCCACCACCCGCTACATATGAGTATATCTTATCTCTACACACTCCACCACAGGCTACATATGAGTACATCTTTTATCTCTACACACTCCACCACCCGCTACATATGAGTACATCTTTTATCTCTACACACTTCACCACCCGCTACATATGAGTACATCTTTTATCTCTACACACTTCACCACCCGCTACATATGAGTATATCTTATCTCTACACACTTCACCACCCGCTACATATGAGTACATCTTTTATCTCTACACACTCCACCACAGGCTACATATGAGTACATCTTTTATCTCTACACACTCCACCACAGGCTACATATGAGTACATCTTTTATCTCTACACACTCCACCACAGGCTACATATGAGTACATCTTTTATCTCTACACACTCCACCACAGGCTACATATGAGTACATCTTTTATCTCTACACACTCCACCACAGGCTACATATGAGTATCTTTTATCTCTACACACTTCACCACCCGCTACATATGAGTACATCTTTTATCTCTACACACTCCACCACAGGCTACATATGAGTATATCTTTTATCTCTACACACTCCACCACCCCGCTACATATGAGTATCTTTTATCTCTACACACTCCACCACCCGCTACATATGAGTACATCTTTTATCTCTACACACTCCACCACCCGCTACATATGAGTATCTTTTATCTCTACACACTCCACCACCTGCTACATATGAGTATATTTTATCTCTACACACTCCACCACCCGCTACATATGAGTATCTTTTATCTCTACACACTCCACCACCCGCTACATATGAGTATATTTTATCTCTACACACTCCACCACCCGCTACATATGAGTACATCTTTTATCTCTACACACTTCACCACTCACTACATATGAGTATCACTCTACACACTCCACCACCGGCTACATAGCTACATATGAGTCATCAGTCATCTCAACACCATGATGTCCATAACACCTTTACATGACGCAGGTTCACTCACACTTATCTCTAAAATTAGATCTTTGAATGCAAGAGGCAAGTTCTAGTGAATTTCAGTAAAAAGTGACAATACAGTTGTACTGAATGGCATTGTATGGAAAAGGCACATGTGCTTTGACTTATAAATCAACAGATTATCTCCCTAAGTGTTAATAAACACATATCTAACAGTGCATTGAAGAGTTGGATCTGAAAGAGTGAATTCTCTTTCTCCATCTCTCACACACACACACCCACCTCGGGGACTGGGTCCAGTAGAGAGGTTTTGAGTCCAGGGATGACACTAGGCAGGTATGGAGACAGGTCCTGACCACAAAGAGAGAGACAGATTAATACAATTCATACTCCTAACACATTCTAGGAACAAGAAACACTTTTGATTTCTTACACTCAAGATATCAGTTTCACTCGTTTTTCTCTTTTTTTAATCTTTATCTTTATATTAATATATTAATCATAACGTCACAACATATGTTTATGGTACACTTGACTTGGGTCTCCACAGTACATATACATGCCGCAGTACACTACACTATGCTTTAGGGGACTACAAGACTATGCCACATTAAAGCAACACCAAAGAACTTTTAGCTGGCTTTGTCGCACGCACACTATTTGTTTATCCAGCATTAGCTTTGCAAATAACTGTGTGTCCACAGACAAGGTAGAGTATGTTGCATGATTTTTTGAAAGTATGGTGTATTGTGACATCACAATCATGTCAATTTTGTAGTTTCTTTTGTCTCATTCCATCGAACTACAGATCTGCTACCCGATCTGGCAAACTTGCATAGTGCGGTTATAGCCGATAGAGGGCCGCAAAGCGAATAGAGGAAAGTGCTGTTCACCCTGTTACGAGTTGATGAACCACTATATTTTAAGGTACAAAAAACTCTTTGGTGTTGCATTAAACCATACACATAAAAACATCCCGTTATTATATTTCCACCTACCCCCCCCCCCCCCCCCCCCCACGTTTATATTTATATTTTACATTTGTATTTACATTTTACATTCATATTTTACATTTCTATTTTAACATTTCTATTTCTATTTCACATTATATTTCCATCCTCCCCCTCCCCCTCCTCTCTCACCTTCTGGTCGGTGAGGGAGTACATGTTGCCGATGATCTGGGCGGCCATCTTGCGCGTGTCGGTGGAGCGGTCCTGGAAGGCGCGTTGCACGATGGGCATGATGAGGGCCAGGGAGGGCGCGTCGATGAAGTGGACGAACTTGGTCTCCAGCAGCGTCTGCAGGCAGTGGTGCGTCCTGTGGGAGGGGTCCGTCAGCGCGTCCAGCAGGATCGGCGTGATCGCTGAGGGCGTAGGGGGGTCGAGGGGTACGATTAGTGACCACAATCAAGATGGAGGGGATTCAGGATTTGGTAATATCACAGTCCATATCTATATCTATATCATATCTATGTAGATAAATGGACCTGGATCTGATAACATCAGTCGCCTCACACCGTCAGGTACAAGCGATACGATTATTGACCACAATCAAGAAGGAGGGGATTCAGGATGTGATAATATCAGTCCATACAGGTATATGCTATCAGATTCATACACATGAAAACATCACGTCACCCCCCCTCCTCTATGTTTATGTTTATATTTATCGGCGTGATCACTGAGGGCGTAAAGGAGGGGTCAAGGGCTATGATTAGTGACCACAATAAAGATGGAAGGGATTCAGGATTTGGTAATAATCACAGTCCATATCTATATCTATGTAGATAAATGCTAATAGATTCAAAAGGGGTAGGGTTTCACATTCCAGAGGGAGAGATTTAGGACATCTGGACCTGATAACATCAGTCGCCTCACACATTCACAAGCGATACGATTAGTGACCATATACAAGTTGGAGGGGATTCAGGACATCTGGATTAGGGCAGCACAATTAATCGATTTTCAAACAAAATTCCAATTTGAACTAATGCAATTAGCTAATGGCAAAGATTAATGACCACATTTAAGATGGAGGGAGATTCAGGATATCTGGAGCATCAGACCACAATATTTCAGCGAAGTTCTCGGTGCAGCCATCACAGGAGTTACACGAGTCAGACTACATATGCCTACGTTACATCTACGTCCCCTGAGCCTGCGCAGAAAACCTCGTCGACCAACAGGAAACGGTTGAAATTTGCCTCTTATACGTCTCTTCTGACGTCTACGTGATGACTCTGTCCATATCTTTTACTGTCTATGGTTAATATAGGAGTCTATACAGATAGATGCTATCCGATTCAGAGAGGGGTAGGGGTAGGGATTAAAGCATTAGGCCCCATATGTACAGCAAATGTCTGGGTGTGTGTGTGTGAGTGGGAGTGTGTGGGTGTGTGTGTGTGTGCGTGCGTGTGAGTTGGAGTGTGTGGGAGTGTGAGTGTGTGTGCGTGTATATGTGTGTGTTCCGTTCTTCTCACCCTGGATCTCGGGATTGCGGATGACGGAGCCGATCAGTCTCAGGGCCTGCTGTCCAGCCTTCTGGACCTTGACGTGCGAGTCGGTCAGCACCTCCGTGAGCTTGGGCACGATGCTGGGCAGACACGACGACAGCTGCTTAGGGGCACAGAAGGCCATCGCACCCAGCAGCTCCACAGACCCTGGGGTCAGAGGTCAGAGAGTGGAAGACAGAAATCATGATTGCTATTAATGTTACAGAATTAGCCATCATCAATATCATTATAGCTATCAATGTTACTGAATTAGCTATTAGAAATCATTATTGCTATTAGTGTTACTGAATTAGCCATCATCAATATCATTATAGCTATTAGTGTTACTGAATTAGCCATCATCAATATCATTATTGCTATTAGTGTTACTGAATTAGCCATCATCAATATCATTATAGCTATTAGTGTTACTGAATTAGCTATTGGGCAATTCCACGGAAAATGGACCTTTTGTCACATCCATAACGCCAGTGACATGCCTTGGCATTTGTATGATGTGAATGGTAACATTCATTTTTTGTGCATTTTTTCTCATGTACATTCTTCAGCCAAAAATAGCAAATGCTCAAATTTCATGTAATCATTCATATCATACCATACCATCACATTTTATTGGCGTTATGGATGTTACAAAAAACGTAATTTTCCATGGAATTGCCCTATTAGAAATCATTATTGCTATTAGTGTTACTGAATTAGCTATTATCAATATAATATAATCATTATTGCTATTAATGTTACTGGATTAGCTATTACCAATATAATTTTTTTACTGCAATAGCATTGCTTGAGCAACACTGCTTTGAAATAGGGGGGGGGGGGGGAGAGAGAGAGAGAAAAAGACGGAGAGAGCAATAGAGACAAAAGGTAGCACAAACCGGACAGAAAGACAGCAAGGAGTCAAACAACAAAAAAGAAAATTGAGAACACACGTTTCCAGTCAAAAGATTGTAGTTGTGGAAACATTTGTGCTTATGAGAGTGAAAACAATGCAGAAGTTGCACCTGGTGATGTCACAATGGAAAACATCACAGTTTGACCTCTGACCTGCTTTGGTCCTCCAGGACTCCTCCTCCAACGCACGAGCAGAGATGGCAGCACCAGCTTCACCCCGTGGGCACTGAGGTTCCTCATGACCGCCTTGGCACAGTCATCTGCAGCCTGGACAGACAGAGAGAGAGAGAGAGAGAGAGAGAGAGAGAGAGAGAGAGAGAGAGAGAGAGAGAGAGAGAGAGAGAGAGAGAGAGAGAGAGAGAGAGAGAGAGAGAGAGAGGAGAAGAGGAGTTAATGGGGGACTGGGAGCATAGGAGAGCAGAAAGAAAGACCAAAAACAACACTGTGTGTGTGTGTGGGTGGGGGTGTGTGTGTGTGTGTGTGTGTGTGTGTGTGTTGGGGCTGGGAGGGAGGAGCGTAGTTACCTCTCTGACGTACTGGTTCCCGTCCCCGAAGCAGAGCAGGAGGTGAGGCAGCACGTGCACCACGTAGGGCTCAAACAGCTTCCCCAGCATGTTACACAGCATCTCAAACGCAAATAGAGCACCTGGGCAAAACACACACACACATTACCATCACACACACACACATTACTATCACACACACACACACACACACACACATATATATCACACACACACAGCTTCCCCAGCATGTTACACAGCATCTCAAATGCAAACAGAGCACCTGGGCAACACACACACAGAGACACACACAGCTTCCCCAGCATGTTACACAGCATCTCAAACGCAAACAGAGCACCTGGCCAAAAGACACACACACACAAACACACACACATTACTATCACAAACACTAATTTATTTCCATATAGACTGTTGACTGAGAGTGTGTGTGTGTGTGTGTGTGTGTGTGAGAGAGAGAGAGAGAACATCATCAGTACTGGCAGGTATGACGCTGCCGCGGTCTGCTGAGCATCTGACCTTCTCTGCGTCGGAAGTTCTTCTTGTCCTGGATGGCGTCGGTCAGGGTGGTCATGATGTCCTGCTGCTTGAGCGACAGGATGCCCAGGCCCTTGACCAGGCCGGCCAGTCCGTAGGCGGCGCCTTTGCGCTCGGCGTACTTGTCGCTCTCCAGCAGGAGCTGCAGCAGCTTGCGCACCATGCCCCCTGCGTCCTCCTTGATGGCCGGCACCAGGGGCGGCAAGCAGCTAGCCACCGACTCTTGCACCTAGAGGGGTCAACAAGGTAACAAAGGGGTTAAAGGTCAACAGCGGCTTGCGCGCCATGGCCCCTGCGTCTTCGTCATGACACCTCAACAGAGGAGCAGTGAGAGAGAGACAAGAGAGTGAACATAAAAAATATGGTGAAAGAGAGAGAGAAAGGGAGAGCAAGTTATAGGGAGGGAGGGAGGGAGGGAGAGAGAGAGAGAGGGGGGGAAGATGGGAAGATGGGGAGAGAGGGAGTAGAGAGAGAGAGAGAGAAAAAGAGGAGAGAGAGACAGAGAGAGAGAGACGGAGCGAGAGAGATGGCCTCATGCCATACCTGTTGTGAGGGTGTGGAGAGTGCGGTGATGAGTTTGGCGACGATGGGCTTGACTTTGGGGTCACTCTTGTCCAAATGTTTGGCCAGCGAGCCCATGAGGATGACCACACTCTGGCGCACAGAGTCGTAGCTCGCATCCTGGGGCGCGTCCTTCAGGAACTCCTCAAACACGGGCAGCAGTGAGTTCACATTGTCCTGGAAACCACACACACACACACACACACACACACACACACACATCAATAATGCTCTTTAATTCTGTACGAGAGACAGAAAGGCAACACTTCAAAATATGTGTCAATCTGGATTAATAATCCAAGAGTGGCGCACAGTCTGTTAAGCCTCCATGGTGTTTTCCTTCCAAATCAGCGGCTCAGAGGAATATTCATCTGTTGGAACCCCTTATTGGCCACCATCACATCCATCCTCTGTTAGCTCTTCCCAGTGTGGTAGCTTGGAGAGAGAGAGTCTGTGTGTGTGTGTGTGTGTGTGTGTGTGTGTGTGTGTGTGTGTGTGTGTACATCAAGTGGGCTTCAGGGAGTGTATGGGGAGACCCTCTCTGAGTGCCACCTGTAGAGTTGCTGTTTGCCTTTGCTGACACCACATACATGAACCACACATGAACGGGCAACACTGAAAGGCAACCAATAATAATTGTGTGTGTGTGTGTGTGTGTGTGTGTGTGTGTGTGTGTGATACCTTGCCATGTGTATTGAGGCCAGACCGTTCTGTGTGTCTGTCTGTCTGTGTGTCTGTCTGTGTGTCTGTCTGTGTGTCTGTCTGTGTGTCTGTCTGTGTGTCTGTCTGTGTGTCTGTCTGTGTGTCTGTCATACCTTGCCGTGTGTGTTGAGGGCAGATAGCGCAGCGTCCAGCATGCAGCGGCGGACCTCTGGGTGTCTGTCGTTCAGAGCGTCGGGCACGAAGAACAGGAACAGAGGAGTGACCTGGGACTCGTCCAGATACTGGGCCATCTTATTCAGCGCCAGGGCTATTCCGCACCTGAACACACACACACACACACATATAGACACGTTACACACACACTCACACACTGGGCCAGCTTATTCAGCGCCAGGGCTATACCGCACTTGAACACACACACCAACACTGACACGTTAAACACACACACACACAAACAAAGCGGTCCAGCAAAGGACACATGAGTGTATGAAGTCGGCGTTACCTGGCTTCCCACTGGTCAGGTGGTGCTTCAGAGATGACACGTCCTAATGCATCCAGAACAGGAGGGGGTCTCTGAAACACACACACACACTCCCACAGTTAGTACAACCTCAGTAAGAACAAATCCTCAAAAAATCCTCAAAAAAAAAAGTCTCACTGAGCCGCTGAGTGTGTGTGTGTGTTGTGTATCTGTGCTTGCATATAGTTTCTGCTGGTAGAGCTCAGTGAGCGGTTGTGTATATGTGTGTATATATATATATATATATATATATATATGTGTGTGTGCGTGTTTGTTCTGTGCCCTTACGTATAGTTTCTGCTGGTAGAGCTCAGTGAGCGGTTGTGTATATGTGTGTATATATATATATATATATATATATATATATATATATATATATATATATGTGTGTGTGTGTGTGTGTGTGTGTGTGTGTGTGTGTGTGTGTGTGTGTGTGTGTGTTTGTTCTGTGCCCTTACGTATAGTTTCTGGTGGTAGAGCTCAGTGAGCTGAGCGAGAACGGTGGGTGACTGGTCGCAGTATTCACTGACGGCGGTGGACAAAGCCTCCGCCCCCGCTGACCGCACCGCTTCCTCGTGATGAGTGACATCGCCGATGAGCAGCGAACACAGCTCAGGAACCAGCTCCAGACACAGAGACTCCCATATCCTAGTGGAGGAGGGGGGGGGGGGATAAGGAGGGAGAGAGAGAGAGAGAGAGGGAGGGAAGGAAGAAAGGAGGGGTGGGGTGAGAGATGGATGGAGGGAAAGAGAGAGAAGGAAGGAAAAAGAGATGAGGAAGGGAAGAAGGGGTGAAGGAAGAAGGGAAGAAAGGAAGGGGGAGAGAGCGAGAGAGAGAGAGAGAGAGAGAGAGAGAGAGAGAGAGAGAGAGAGTGAGGAAAGGAAAGAAGAAAGGAGGGGTGGGGTGAGAGATGGAGGGAGGGAGAGAGAGAGAAAGAAAGACGTAGTACAAAAGGTGAAAAGGATTGAGAGAGA
>NC_055964.1:30677052-30712052 GCF_018492685.1 Alosa sapidissima | reverse complement strand
GGGGGATGGAGGTGTGTGTGTGTGTGTGTGTGTGTGTGTGTGTACCTGCAGGCGGGGGATGGAGGTGTGTGTGTGTGTGTGTGTGTGTACCTGCAGGCGGGGGATGGAGGTGTGTGTGTGTGTACCTGCAGGCGGGGGATGGAGGTGTGTGTGTGTGTGTGTGTGTACCTGCAGGTGGGGGATGGAGGTGTGTGTGTGTGTGTGTGTGTGTGTGTGTACCTGCAGGCGGGGGATGGAGGTGTGTGTGTGTGTGTGTGTGTACCTGCAGGCGGGGGATGGAGGTGTGTGTGTGTGTGTGTGTGTACCTGCAGGTGGGGGATGGAGGTGTGTGTGTGTGTGTGTGTGTGTACCTGCAGGTGGGGGATGGAGGTGTGTGTGTGTGTGTGTGTGTGTACCTGCAGGCGGGGGATGGAGGTGTGTGTGTGTGTGTACCTGCAGGCGGGGGATGGAGGTGCCGATAACTTTGGTGAGGAGCAGCAGCATGGCCACTCTGGGGAGGAGCTCAGGTCCGTCCTGGAGGAGACAAGCACACACACATGGTCATATCACACACACATGGTCATATCATACACACACACACACATGGTCAGATCACACACACATGGTCAGATCACACACACATGGTCAGATCACACACACATGGTCAGATCACACACACGGTCAGATCATACACATACACACACACACACAATAAAAATGCTCATATACACACACACATGATCACATACACATACACACATATAATCAGCTATGAGGTTAATACACAGGGGGAGGCTATATATGGAGATGCCTTTTATTTACATTCTTCTTCATGATTCTGATTCACTACGCAACAGGCCACTGCGGCAAAAACATGTTTATGTTGTTCAATTTACATAAAACACTGTCCTACGGTTTGTACACAATGTGGCTAACACACGGGAAATGAGTGAACGATCCCAAAAAGCACACTGTTGGGTTGATGAGTGCGGTGGTTCAGCGCTGAGCTCTCACCTCATCGATGAGCTCATCGGCGTCGTCTGATTGGCTGCGCAGCTGCGCGTGCTGGTTGATGACCTGCAGGGCGCGGGTCATCATGACCTCCGTCTCGTCGCTGGAGCCGCTGCTCTGACTCAGCACCGCCTGCAGCAGAGGGAAGCAGAACGAGAACGCTGGCGCAGACAGCGGCTGGGCCTCTGCTACACACACGCACACACACACACACACGCACGCACACACACACGCACACGCACGCACGCACACACGCAGGCACGCACACGCAGGCACGCACACACGCACACACGCAGACAGGGGGAAACACACATATACACACACACACACACACGCACGCACGCACACACGCACACGCACACGCACACACGCACACGCACACACGCGCACGCACGCACACGCACGCAGACAGGGGGAAACACACATATACACACACACACACACGCAGGCAAGGGGAGCGCCACACACACGCGCACAAAGGGAGGAACACACACACATAAACAGACAGAGAAACACACAATAATTACTGATTAATTAACTGTTAACTATTGATGATTGCCATGACTGAACACTGTTGGACTCTGTGGTCTGAGTCTTTCTGTGGCACATATTGTGTTTTTAGCATTACGTGGCGCGTGTGTGTGTGTGTGTGTGTGTGTGTGTGTGTGTACATCAAGTGGGCTTCAGGGAGAGTATGGAGAGACCCTCTCTGAGTGCCACCTGTAGAGTTGCTGTTTGCCTTTGCTGACACCACATACATGAACCACACATGAACGGGCAACACTGAAAGGCAACCAATTATAATTGTGTGTGTGTGTGTGTGTGTGTGTAACTCACCAGTCTTGCTCTCTCTCTGGGGGACAGTGTATGTGTAGAGCATCAGAACTGTGCGTTGGGTAGCAGTGGTCAGATCCTCCTCGTCCCAGGCTGGGTCCAGCTCACACTCCGGCTTCAACAGACGCAGGGTCACATGACCTACCAGGACCGCTAGTCCACGTACACACACACACACACACACACACACACAGGATAAGACCAGAGATACTTGCATAAAAATGCTAACACCACCTTATGATGTAATTGGGCATCTGTGTAAGTGGGCGTCAGGGAGTGTATGGAAGAGTGAGTGTGTGTGTGTGTACATCAAGTGGGTTTCAGGGAGAGTATGGAGAGACCCTCTCTGAGTGCCACCTGTAGAGTTGCTGTTTGCCTTTGCTGACACCACATACATGAACCACACATGAACGGGCAACACTGAAAGGCAACCAATAATAATTGTGTGTGTGTGTATGAGCGTGCACACGTATGCCTCTTACCCAGGTTGGACATGAGGCTAATGCCTGTGTGTGTGTGTGTGTGTGTGTGTGTGTGTGTGTCTCTTACTCAAGTTCCACATTTGTTTAGGCATCAGGTAGACGTAGACGTGTGTGTGTGTGTGTGTGTGTGTGTGTGTGTGTGTGTGTCTTACCCAGGTTGCGGATGTCCTTGGGCATGAGGCTGACCCCCATGTCCAGGAAGGCCTTGCGGAGGCGTGGTGCGGCCAGGGGGGAGTGGAGGAGGGGCAGCATGGCCTGCAGCACGCTCGGCAGTTGCCATGCCAACTGAGGAGGACGGCTGGTGAGCAGCGCCTCCAACAGGCCGATGTGGTACTCCAGCTCCGTGTCCAACTGAGAGGGAGAGACGGAGGGACAGGGACAGTTACAGACACAGTGGACAAGGAGAGATGTTCAGTGAGAAAGTCGAGACACAGAGAGGTGTGTCAACTCACTTATAGGGTGTGTGCGTCTGTGTTAACTTAGCAGAAAGGTGTGTGACTATTGACCAATAAGTGGGATGTGCTAATAGAATATGTGTGTGTGTGTGTGTGTGTGTGTGTGTGTGTGTGTGTATGTATGTATGTGAGAGAGAGATGTTCTGTGGTGTGTGTGTGTGTGTGTGTGTGTCTTACCCCCAGCAGCCTCTTGCGGATGGTGGACTCCTTCTCTAGCTGGCTTTGCATGATCTCCTTCTGCTTGCTGGTCAGCTGCACCTCCTCCTTAATACCCTTTTTCTTCTTGATCTCCTACAGCAGGGAGAAAGGGAGAGAGAGGGGGGGCAGATAAAGAGAGAGAGAGAGAGAGAGAGAGAGAGAGAGAGAGAGAGAGAGAGAGAGAGAGAGAGAGAGAGAGAGAGAGAGAGAGAGAGAGAGAGTGGGGGGGCAGAGAGAGAGAGGAGGGAAGAAAAGAGAGCAAAAGAGAACAGAAGGAGAGAGAGAGAAGGGTTGAAGGAGAGGAAGGTTTTGGATTATCTGACTCTGGACTGTGTGACTTATTTATTTGATAAGATTTATTTGTTTGCAGTCGTGTACTAGATGTGGACTGAGGCCCTGGCCAGGGCAGTACTGAGCAGGGGCCTGTACTACGAAGGGAGCTTAACCTACCCAGATGTAACCCAGGGTTACTTTGTTAAACCAGGGTTGACAAAACCTGGTTATCTTAAGTGGTGTTAATCGGTACTACGACGCTGATTATGAAGTTGATTTGTTGAGACGGGGTTAACCTAATTGGAGTTTGTGCGCGCTCACATTAAAGGGGTGGGTTGCAGCGCAAGTCACCACTTTCAATGATGACGCGTTCACCTTATTTTACGGACGAGGAATGCACAATTATTATGACAAGTTATGAAGAATTAAAACCCACTCTACGACAAAAATCAAATATGTCGGCAGTGAACAAAGCAAGGCTGGTGGCAACGTATTGCAGATCGGGTAGCCTAAATGCCTAAAAGTAAAGTTTTATTCCCACATGTTCTGTTCATGTGTTACGGAGGATTAGTAGCTTGCGGAATGTCTGAAATGAGTTGAAATAATTAAATAGCCTATTTTGAGTTCATAGAAAGGCCTACAGATGGAACACAATTCACACATATAGATTACAGTAATAAGGATAATTAAATGTTGAAGTAGCCCCCATTGACTGATTTAGTGTATGCCTAATCCTGTGAACATTTCAGATGCAACACCATTGCCAAACGCACATGGCAGCAGGTGAAAATGAAACACAAAAACATTATTCAGAATAGTAGGTTTATATAGTTATAGCTTGCATTAATATTTCTTAATTATGAAAACATGTAGGCCTAGCTTATAGCCTTCACTTGGCCTCTGTTTTACAGCTAACAAGAAAAAGGTGTCTTTGAACACTACTGTAGGAGGAAAGGCACCAGTGTTTTACAGTAGCAGAGGAGTTGGCCATCGCAAATAATAGTGGAAGGCCGATTATGGAGGGGGTTGGGGGAGGCATTCGGTCGGATTCTGGTGCTGTGGAAATGTGTAGCCTTTATGTGCAGGGTACAGTAATATGACATTCAATTCAACAAGTTTGTTAAAATATTTTTTTATTTATTAGGCCTACTGTAGGCTATGTCCGATTTATTTTAGGCTATTCTTGCTCAGATGTTCAGCATACTGTAGGCCTATGTCCGATTTATTTTCGGACATACAGTATTCTTGCTCAGATGTTCAGCATCACCTATGGAATACATGAATGTCCACATAAGGGCATTGCTATGAGACGTATTCCTAGATCATCTGACAAAGATAACGAATTCCCTCGGCTGACAATCTATATCTTCATAGAGAATATCGTTCTGGTAGGCTGTATATATTTTCTGGCGGTCTCTAAAACCCCTCGCCCTGCGAAGAGAGCCCCTCACGATTTGCGCTCCAATGTCGTATGGATCATCCAGGCACGCCGACATGTCTCGGGAGAAATTGTTAGTGGAGGGGTGGTACTTATAAAGGGTGTGGTTAACGGAAACCTCGGGTTAACCAAGAACATAACCTGCTCGGAGCAGGTTTGAGATGCAGCGTAAATTGCCATGGCAGCATACCTCGGTTAAAACCTATCCACCTTTCGTAGTACGGGTTAATCGGGAAGTTACGCCACACGTGATCAAGTTACTCTCGAAGTTACCCAGATAAGCCAGTAACCCCGCTTCATAGTACAGGCCCCAGGTCCGCTGGGGAACAGAATGTTTGTGTGTTTATTTGTTTGTTTGTTTGTTCTCACCTCCTGGAGCTCCAGCTCGATGATCTGTTCTTTAAAGGAGTAGGCCTTATTCTCACGCTTCATATTGCCTTTCTTAGCACTCTCCTGCTGAGCACTGCACACACACACACACACACACACACACACACACACAGAGAAAGTTAAGCAGACATTCACGTGAGGTGGTAAACATGCTTAGAAAGTAAGCATGCAGAGACTGATGATCAACACACACATCTTGAGAGGAGAAACACACACACACACACACACACACACACAGAAGGATAAATGCCTCCACACATACTTGATGAAACAGACTTGGATAACACTCTTGCTCTGACACACTCACACACTCAACTGCAACGGTTAAAGCACACAAAGCAAGACTGGAATCACACAGTTAAGCAGCCACAGTGTGTTAGGGCTGCAGCTAAAAGCAAGACTAGATGCCATTACAGACATCTGTATACTGATATTAATAGAGTGTAAGTGTACATACACACACACACACACACACACACACAGAAGGATAAATGCCTAGATAAATACACAGTTACACAGCCACACTTAGTGTGTTAGGGCTGCAGCTAAAAGCAACTCTGGATGCCATTACAGACATCTGTATACTGATATTAATGTAGAGTGTAAGTGTACACACACACACACACACACACACACACACCTCTGGATGACGCTCTTGTCGTAGAGCTCTCCCTCTGGTGTGTTCATAATGCCGTACTCATCGCGAGTCACCTGTCCCAGCGCAGGATTGGCCAGACGCTTGATCACGTGATCCATGATGCGTGGGAGGAGTTTAGACGGAGAGAGGTTGGAGAGAGACCCAGCAGCATTCCGTACAGCCTGCAGGGACAGAGGTGGGATGTTAGAGCTGTGTCTGTGTCTGTGTCTGTGTCTGTGTCTGTGTCTGTGTCTGTGTCTGTGTCTGTGTCTGTGTCTGTGTCTGTGTCTGTGTCTGTGTCTGTAAATACAGTTGCAAATCCTTTTGGATTGTGACTTCCATGACTATGAAAACAACATACCGGTAATCAAAATATTTTGAGGTATTCTGTTTTGGAAGGTTTTTTTCCATTTTGTGCTCAGTTGTAAGTCTAGCACAGCCCTTCACATAACAGTTCTGACATCAAATGACCTCTACTTCACCTTCACATAACAGTGCTGACATCAAATGACCTCTACTTCACCTTCACATTATAGTGATGACATCAAGTGACCTCTACTTCACCTTCACATAACAGTGATGACATCGAGTGACCTCCATTTCATTTTTCTTATTCAGAAAATGAATGGTATGTCCAAATGTGTTTTAATATATCTCCATATAAATAATCGTCGTGAATCTGAATTTTGCCATAATCAAGTAGCCCTTCTCCCTGTGTGTGTGTGTGTGTGTAGGTTACCTGTGTATTTTCTGCGCTAGCCTGCAGCAGAAGAGGCATGATGTCGTCCAGGTGTGTGTCGATGAACTCTACTGCGTTCAGGTTCATACTGGACAGCAGGTGAGGCCACACGTCGGAGCGCGCCACCACTACAGGGACACACACACATTAATGCTTTGTGTGTTTTGGACCTGAACACGGAGGAAAAATGTATACACACACACACACACACACACTCACTCACTCACTTCAGTAATACCACACACATACACAGACACACACACACACACACACACACACACACACACACAGGGGTGCCTGCAGGAATTAATGCTATGGTACGCACAACCATCCCCCCCCGGCAAAAAAAAAAATTCACGCGTGGACAATATTTGTCCGTTTCTCGGTTTTAGGTCCGTGCATTGGTCAGCAAAAAGTAGCCTAGATGGCATAACAATACAATGACCTATTCATTTGGACAACTTGATACAGCCCTATATAGGCTAAAGTTACCTTTAGTTTTGTTCTAGCGTTACCGTTACGTCTGGCTTTAAACAGCTGTAATGCAGTCTAACGTTCTGACAAGCACACCAATTGCCTACCTTGTTCTTGCCCATCAGAAATAACTCCTCTAGCTTTGCTGCCTCTATCCTTTCTGTTTTCGTTATTTAAACTTGTGATATCCATGATTAGTATTGAGTTAGTGAATTAGCTTAAAGGAGAATTAGTACAATAAGTCGAGCGACGAGTAAGAATGAACAGGTATGGTAAGGGATCAGATTCCAAAAATAATTCAGTGGAAATGCATGGATTCCAGTTTCTTCCAGTAGCAGCAACTGGAATCCATGCATTTCCACTGAATTATTTTTGGAATCTGATCCCTTATCATACCTGTTCATTCTTACTCGTCGCTCGACTTATCGTGACTAAATTCAAGATGGCTGCAAACGCTAAACTTCGTGAAGATACTGTCTGTATAAATCGTCTTGTAAGTAAACTACCAGTGCTTTTTCAAAGTTCTCAATGTCTCGTTTTAAATGTCAGGGCCCTCGGAAGTCTACCAATGAAGTGTGGAGATACATTGAGCCTCGTAAATGGTGTAAAACAGTGATTTATTTGCATGGCTAGCCCGATGCCGAAGCACCACCATTGAAAAAGCTCTTGGTAGCATCGGCTAACTAGCACCAGATTTTGGAGTGCAGGGGACAAGCCGAGATGAGCTATGAGACATCCGTTCACGCTTGGTATCATGTTTCAACACACTTTAGGTCAATATCACACCGGAATTCTCCTTTAACATTGTGTGCTAATAACCATATACAGATAGCCGAGTAAAAGAAATCAAGTAGCCTAGTTGCGTGCCTGTGTGCGTATTCTGTCTCCTGCTCAAACAAATTGTGTGCGCGTTAATTTTGATAACCTGTTCACTAACTTTACGTAATAAAAAAATTGGAAATATCCTGATGGCATGCAGCTAATGGTATACTGTGCATAGTTGGGAAGGTATGGTGGGCCAATTTGGTGTGAATACACATTACACACACACAGGAAATTTTCTCTCGTTGTTGAGTAGCCTGGTGGTACGCACAGTGCGTACGGACGTGCGCCTGCACACACACACACACACACATAATCACATACAAGCGCTCTCACACACGCGCACACACACACAACCACATACAAGCGCTTGCACGCACGCACGCGCACACACACACACACACACGGTGACGTACAAACAAAGGCTACCGCATACACACACACACGCACACAGAGCAGCACTCACTGATGGAGGGGTGGTGGGAGGCGACGAGGGCCTCCATGGCCAGCTTCTCTGTCTCCGCGGGGTCGTTCCACTGTCCCGCCACCGAGCAGATCACACACAGCGCCTCCACAAGGTTCCGTGGGGGGACGTAGGCCCGGCCCACCTCCGTCAGCTCACCAGTCTCCAACAGCAGCGCATCAAGAGGCAGCACCTGGACACACACACACACACACACACACATATATAGAACACACACACTTATCTCATGAAACAGAGCATTTTATTCATTCGTATGTAAATGTATGTTTTGCTTTGACCAAGGTCCCACACACATACTCTGACCACCTCAGTAAACTCCTCTCTCGCTCACCTTATGTTTGGTGATGACCGCACACAGTTCCCCCATGATGCCGTGCGCCAGGCTGGCCCCGCCCAGTGAGGAGAGGAGCTTCTTGATGCTCTGCTGGGCTCGTTTGCGTACACGCCAGCTCCGTGACAACAGCGCCGCCACCAGCGCCTGCTGGTACATCCTACGGAGACGATTGATTAATTAATTAACCAACTAATCAATTAGATGAACCTGCTGATTGGTTAATTCATCTCAGAGTGCACCTGAGTTCACACAGTATGTGCTTTACAGGTCAAACTTTTCAACCTCAGGACAGCCACGCTGAGAAACCCTGCTTTAGTCATTAAAGATGCCCTGCCACACGTATTGCATTACTTTGTGGTAATGTCTGAGGTTCTACCATGGACTCTAACATTTTTTGTGGAAAACATGCCTTGGTTAGCTTGTTTCAAGCCATTCTAGTGTGGTATTGAAAGCCTGCATGAAGACTCGGCTCGATTTGCACCAGTTCTCATTAATATTCTACAAGCTAAGCTGCTTGACTCTGATTGGCTAGCTAGTAGGTTTCGTCCATAACATGACAGTCGTTATCAACTAATTTTAGCTTCATGGCATGAACTTAGCTTGGCTAGCGAGTGCTAGCATTGTCCAAATGTGCATAAATAAAACCTGCTAGGCTAGCGAGTTCATTAAACCTGTAGTTGGCGTTGTTTCAAAAAATAAACTGAAGCCATTTGATCCTCAAGTCTGGGTTCTTGGGCAAAATGCATTGTTGAAGTTCTATTTGTGCATAGCGCACAAGTCCGTTGACATTCAGACATTCTTGCATAGGCCTACGAAAACTGTCAGAGCTAAACAAATTTTGTGGGCATGTGCAACTCATGAATAGTAATGAGCTCATCAATTCCACGTCAATCTGAAGAGCTTTTGCAATTGGCCTAATTTCTCCGCTTATTTCTTTTCAGTGGCTAGAGCTGACAGAGGAGTTAGCTGTTCATTTTCACATTCACGACATAGCACAAACACATATGGACCTAACATGTTTAAAAAAATACAAGTAAAAACGGTTTTGTGTGGCAGAGCACCTTTAAGGCTTTATAGAAAACTAAATGGGAATTACATAACAGTCCCACTAAAGGCCAATGCCGACTGGCGCGCGTCAATGCCAAAGTTTAGAAAATGTTTCAATCTCTTGAGCGTCAAATCCATAGACGTGAATGTCACCGCCAGTGGGTGTTGGCCTTAGCGAACAGTTGGAAGGAGAGTATCCTGCTGTCCTGGAGAAAAACTGTGTGTGTGTGTGTGTGTGTCTGCTTACTGGGACTTGCTGTTGTTGAGTCGGTGAGGCTGGTCCAGGAACAGTCTCTCACACAGCTGCAGAACCGTACACAAGGCTAGGGAGGAGAACAACACCACACAACTCAACACTCAACTTAATCACAACACACACACGCACACTTCAAGACCTCTGCCTAAAGCGTGTGTGTGTGAGTTAGGTACTGTATTTGGGTATGTGATGAGGAAATGTATTGATGTGTATGTGTGTGTATATTTCTACATATGCGCCTATGTGTGAATGCTTCGACCTGCTTGCTTGTGTGTGTGTGTGTGTGTGTGTGTGTGTGTGTATGAGTGCAACCCCACACCTTCATCGTTGGCTTGTGATAGAAACTTCTCTGTGGTGAAGAGAGGCTTCTTCTCGTCCAGCACCAGTTTCCAGAAGTTGGCCAGCTTAGACTCTGCAACGGGAACACACACACACACACACACACACACACACACACACACACACACACCAAAATAAACTTCTATACACTCCAAAGCAGCTACTAATCAAATGCTTGTAGTGTGTTGCTACATGTTCTGGTGATTGATGTTGTGTTGCTACATGTTAGGGTGATTGATGTGGTGTTGCTACATGTTAGGGTGATTGATGTGGTGTTGCTACATGTTAGTGATTGATGTAGTGTTGCTACATGCAAAGATGATTGATGTGGTGTTACTACATGTTAGGGTGATCGATGTGGTGTTGCTACATGTTAGTGATTGATGTGGTGTTGCTACATGTTAGTGATTGATGTGGTGTTGCTACATGTTAGGGTGATTGATGTGGTGTTGCTACATGTTAGGGATTGATGTGGTGCTGCTACATGCAAATATGATTGATGTGGTGTTGCTACATGTTAGTGATTGATGTGGTGTTGCTACATGTTAGGGTGATTGATGTGGTGTTGCTACATGTTAGGGTGATTGATGTGGTGTTGCTACATGTTAGGGTGATTGATGTGGTGTTGCTACATGCTAAGGTGATTGATGTGGTGTTGCTACATGTTAGGGTGATTGATGTGGTGTTGCTACATGTTAGGGTGATTGATGTGGTGTTGCTACATGCTAAGGTGATTGATGTAGTGTTGCGACATGTTAGTGATTGATGTGGTGTTGCTACATGTTAGTGATTGATGTGGTGTTGCTACATGTTAGTGATTGATGTGGTGTTGCTACATGTTAGTGATTGATGTGGTGTTGCTACATGTTAGTGATTGATGTGGTGTTGCTACATGTTAGTGATTGATGTAGTGTTGCGACATGTTAGTGATTGATGTGGTGTTGCGACATGTTAGTGATTGATGTGGTGTTGCTACATGTTAGTGATTGATGTGGTGTTGCTATATGTTAGTGATTGATGTAGTGTTGCTACATGATAATTGAGCCTGATGAAGTACTGCAAGTGCAAGTAAGTAAGTGCAGCTGGTAATTAAGAGTGACGTCACACCCGTGTGAAAACCCAGTTGGATGCGAGTGTGTGTATTGGTCCTCACCACACACTTTAATGAGTTGAGAAAGAGTGCGAGTGAAGCAGAGTACTGGAGTGTGTTAGAGTATAATAGAGGGTGTGTGTGTGTGTTGTTACGATAGGTTAGGGTCACATGGTAGGGCAAGCACTGACTTACAGGTGGGGCTCCAGTGATGTCATTACCTGTGGCTAATTAGGCTAAATGGAACACCTGTCCTGGGGCCTGGGCTCACAATTAGTTCAGGCCTTTGAGAAAGGCAGCGTGGCCTGTGTTTCCCTTTTGAAGAGAGTTTGCCCGTGAGCAGGCAAACTTGGACAATTTACCGTTTGTTTTTGGATTTTAAACCACCATACCACAAAACTGAACATTTCAACCGAAACAGCGCTTGGGCTATTCGTGAGGTGCGGCGAGAGCTATACCGGGTCAGCGAGAGCCACAGGTAAGTGACCTCTCGCTGGAGCTCTGCCGAAGCTGACACGCACACATTCGCAACCACTCACCTAGGTCTTACTTCCACGTCTGTACACCACGTAGGGCCAGTGTGTAAGGTAACGTTTTGGGGTTTTTGGCGTTAACGTTGCGTGGGGGACCGAGGCTTCAGCTAAAAAGAATACAATATACCCTAGACACAAAGCTTAGCTTAGTTTGGATGCTGTGCCTTGGCCTGCCCGTAACAGTGTATGTATGTGTGTGTGTGTCCTCACCGCTCAGTGTATCCAGCTGGGAGAGACGACACAGAAGCACAGCAGCAGCCGCACCCTCTGCCAGCAATGCATGCTGGGAACTCTGAGCAGCGGTCTTCTCCACCGTCTGGATGAGGAGAGGAGCGAACTCAATCGCCTGGCTCAGGGTGTCACCTGCACAGGTGAAATCAAAGATAAAACCTTAGAGACACACACCTGCGCAAGCTCACACCTGCTCAACAGACCATTTCATTTATGTGTAATCGGCTCAATTTAACAACCTTATTAATATTGGTCTCACTCTGCACTTGCTTACTCCATAATTGATTTGAAATAGAACCACAGGTATGTGACAATATATCACATAATGTTTCTGACTCCTGCTACCACCGACATTTGTTTCACTTTCTATCTCAGTTGACCTTTGACCTCCCCATTCCACACACCTTTGTAGGCGCCGAGCATGGCCTGCAGGTAGGCGTGGCGCACAGGTGAGGTGGATGTCTTGAGGGTGAAGGCCTTTTTGAGCCAGTCCTTCAGGCCAGAGGGCACCTCCACCGTCAGCCGCCCCGTCCACTGGGAAAGCACGGACACCGCGTGGACCAGCGTGCCCTCGTGCACTAGCAGAGAGAGGAAACACACACACGCGCGCACACACACACACGCGCGCACACACACACACACACACACACACACACACAGATGTCAGTACTGATACAAACACATAAAGACACATACACTTAGCGATAACACACTTTTAACGGGTCCTCTAACAAAAGAGAAGAGACAGACAGAGGTAAAAAAGGGAGAGAGAGAGGAGAGAGGGATGCATAGAGAGGGAAAGAGAGCGGACCTCCACTACTACACCCAGCAAATCAGAGAGAAATGGACATGGCTGGATAGAGAGAGAGAGAGAGAGAGAGAGAGAGAGAGAGAGAGAGAGAGAGAGAGAGAGGATGGAGAGAGAGAGAGAGAGAGGGGATGGAGAGAGAGAGAGGTGGGATGGAGAGAGAGAGAGAGAGAGGGGATGGAGAGAGAGAGAGAGAGAGAGAGGGGATGGAGAGAGAGAGAGAGGTGGGATGGAGAGAGAGAGAGAGGTGGGATGGAGAGTTACCTTCTTGCTGCAGGTAGGGGACGAAGAGCAGGGCCACGCTTGAATTAAGAGTCTGACTAGAAGAGCCTGAGACCGCATGATGACTGCAGCTCCCAATGCCTTTAGTTTACACACACACACACAAACGTACGCATAGTTAGATGACCGCACATGATTCACAGCGTAATAAATAAGTCCCAAAGAAACAACTAAGGCAGCTTACCTGAGAGAACACTCATTTTCTGTGCCACAACAGTAAGCTTCCCCTCAGAGCCTACACACACACACATACATACACACACACACACACACACACAAACACACACACACACACACACACACACATACACACACACACACACACACACACACACACACACACACAAACACACACACAAACACACACACACACACACACACACACACACACCGAGTTACCAAGATTATATGCTGTGTGGATAAGAAAATCACCTCTGACAGTACACAGCCTGAGCATGGTGAGACTATAGAGCATGCTGAGACTATAGAGCATGGTGAGACTATACAGCATGGTGAGACTACTGAGCATGCTGAGACTATAGAGCATGGTGAGACTATACAGCATGGTGAGACTATACAGCATGCTGAGACTATACAGCATGGTGAGACTATACAGCATGGGGAGACTATACAGCATGGTGAGACTATACAGCATGGGGAGACTACTGAGCATGGTGAGACTATACAGCATGGTGAGACTACTGAGCATGGTGAGACTACTGAGCACGCTGAGACTATACAGCATGGGGAGACAACGCAGCATGGTGAGACTACACAGCATGGTGAGACTACTGAGCATGGTGAGACTACTGAGCACGCTGAGACTATACAGCATGGGGAGACAACGCAGCATGGTGAGACTATACAGCATGGTGAGACTACTGAGCATGGTGAGACTACTGAGCACGCTGAGACTATACAGCATGGGGAGACAACGCAGCATGGTGAGACTACTGAGCACGCTGAGACTATACAGCATGGGGAGACAACGCAGCATGGTGAGACTATACAGCATGGTGAGACTACTGAGCATGGTGAGACTACTGAGCACGCTGAGACTATACAGCATGGGGAGACAACGCAGCATGGGGAGACAACGCAGCATGGTGAGACTATAGGTCATCATGGTGAGACTATACAGCATGGGGAGACAACGCAGCATGGTGAGACTATAGAGCATGGGGAGACAACGCAGCATGGTGAGACTATAGGTCATCATGGTGAGACTATACAGCATGGGGAGACAACGCAGCATGGTGAGACTATAGAGCATGGTGAGACTACTGAGCATGCTGAGACTATACAGCATGGGGAGACAACGCAGCATGGTGAGACTATAGAGCATGGTGAGACAACGCAGCATGGTGAGACTATAGGTCATCATGGTGAGACTATAGGTCATCATGGTGAGACTATAGAGCATGGTGAGACTATAGGTCATCATGGTGAGACTATAGAGCATGGGGAGACTATAGGTCATCATGAGACTATAGAGCATGGTGAGACTATAGGTCATCATGGCGAGACTATAGGTCATCATGGCGAGACTATAGGTCATCATGGTGAGACTATAGGTCATCATGGGGAGACTATAGAGCATGGCGAGACGAGATCCAGAGAGGTGTTGTGTGTGTATGTTATGATGATAATGATTCCATGGAGTTTCCCCACATAGCTGTGATATATAGCCAGAGCCGGTTCAGAGTCAGCCTTGACCAGTTTCCCGTTCAGAGAATAAAGGAACACACCCACTTTTTGATATAACCCAATTCCAGTTAATTATGCTAAACCCTAGACCTGGACTGTAGGGGAACTTGAATGGAGATCTCTACTAACAAAACATTAAGTCTAGGACTAGATTTAGTCCACGAGCTTGACCTAACGCAAGCTCCCGAGTGCAGATGTGCGTGTGAGTATGTGGATGACCTCTGACCTCCAAGGATGGCAAAAAGGTGAGCGGTGAGATCCTGGACCGCGCTGGGGTCGCTGCACTGCTGGGCCAGGTTCTGCAGAGCCTGGACCGCCTGCTCCATCAGAACCGGGTTATTAGCCTTCAGCTGGCCTAGGATACACACACACACACACACACAATTATGACTGGCATCATAAACATGTGGTCATGGTTATTGTTTTCAATTGAACTAGGGAAAGAGGGGGACACATTTTACAAGAGACCCAAACCTCCCCTACACCCAGATAAACACATTGTGGAATAACAGTGAGGTGAGAGAGGGGTGTATTGTGGTAAGACAGTGACGTGAGACAGGGGTGTATTGTGGTAAGACAGTGACGTGACACAGGGGTGTATTGTGGTAAGACAGTGACGTGACACAGGGGTGTATTGTGGTAAGACAGTGACGTGAGACAGGGGAGTTTGCTTACTGGCGATGCCCTTGCCGATGTCCTTAGCATACTGGCTGAGGTCCAGGGTGAGGGAGGCCAGGAGGCAGGAGATGGCTGGAGAACACAAAGATATATCAGAAACACTACAGCTCTCAGAGACAACAACAACAACATCAAACAACAACAACAAACAACAGTGTCTGGCTCTGCACGCCCTGGATGATAAGCATGCGTCAGTGGCACAAGTGCATGCATTACTTGTGTTTGCTGTGTGTATATTATGTGAGTTTGTGTGTGTCTCTCTACATGCAGTTCCCAAAGCTCTGTGTGTGTCTATACATTGTGTATGTGTGTGAGTGTGTGTGTCACTCTGCATGCAGTTCCCAAAGCTCTGTGTGTGTGTGTATACATTGTGTGTGTGTGTGCGTATGTGTGTGTGTGTGTGTGTCTCACTCTGCATGCAGTTCCCAAAGCTCTGTGTGTGTATAAATTGTGTGTGTGTGTGTGTGTGTGTGTCTCACTCTGCATGCAGTTCCCAAAGCTCTGTGTGTGTGTATAGTATACATTGTGTGTGTGTGTGCGTATGTGTGTGTGTGTGTGTGTGTGTGTGTGTGTCTCACTCTGCATGCAGTTCCCAAAGCTCTGTGAGTGTGTGTGTGTGTGTGTCTCACTCTGCATGCAGTTCCCAAAGCTCTGTGTGTGTGTATAGTATACATTGTGTGTGTATGTGTGTGTGTGTGTGTCTCACTCTGCATGCAGTTCCCAAAGCTCTGTGTGTGTGTGTGTCTCACTCTGCATGCAGTTCCCAAAGCTCTGTGTGTGTGTATAGTATACATTGTGTGTGTATGTGTGTGTGTGTGTGTCTCACTCTGCATGCAGTTCCCAAAGCTCTGTGTGTGTATACATTGTGTGTGTGTGTGTGTATGTGTGTGTGTGTGTGTCTCACTCTGCATGCAGTTCCCAAAGCTCTGTGTGTGTGTATAGTATACATTGTGTGTGTGTGTGCGTATGTGTGTGTGTGTTTCACTCTGCATGCAGTTCCCAAAGCTCTGTGTGTGTATACATTGTGTGTGTGTGTGTGTGTGTGTGTGTCTCACTCTGCATGCAGTTCCCAAAGCTCTGTGTGTGTATGCATTGTGTGTGTGTGTGTGTGTGTGTGTGTGTGTGTCTCACTCTGCATGCAGTTCCCAAAGCTCTGTGTGTGTGTATAGTATACATTGTGTGTGTGTGTGTGTGTGTCTCACTCTGCATGCAGTTCTCAGGACTCCGCAGCATGGCCTTCTGCAGTGTTGGCAGCAGCTGCTCCTTAAACTCGGTGTGTGTCACGTGACGCAGTACAGAGCCACTCCTCTCCTGAACACACACATACACACAGAGGCTGACGCTGTTACACACTTACGAACACACACATATGAGTATATGTGCAAACGCTCCCACCAAAACACACACACACACACACACACACACACAAGAAAGCAGGAGCAGTCACACACTCACACACAAATAAATAATAAAGAAAGCAGGCACAGTTTCACTACACACACACACACACACACACAGACTTTGAAGGGAAGCTGCATGAGACTCACCAGGATGTGCTGGTGGGGAACACTCTTACTCATGAGAACCGTCTTCACATACAGCTCCAACAGCGCCCCCTGCAGTCAACACAGAGAAGTTCAACTACAACACCAGCAACTACAAATCCATGACCTCACTACAGGGACATACTGTGCACAGGTACACATTTATTAAGGTGCGGCTTTGCACTTCACACTCCATCAGGATAAGGATAGGTGTCTAAAGAATAAAGGCACAGGTTGGAACTCAAGTAGAACTAGCACCAGCATCAGGTAAGAGATGCCACCAGTTGGTATACAAAAGACACTCAACTCTCAGCAGAGGAACAGATTGAAGCCTGTACACACATCAGTCTATAGAAACACTACAGACCACTGACAGCGATAAACGCCGCAGATATGGATGCTCCAATCACAAATAACTTAAGTGGCACTGCCACTAGCGATGGGGGTGGGACAAGCTGCCCGTTGGCACGGTGGTGTCGGTGTAGGTGTATCACAATCACAGCTGGCAGAATGACACTGCCACCAGCGTGAGGTAAGTAGTGGCAGAGTCTGCATGTGTGTATGCAGAGCGCTTCAGTTGCGAACCCGGTGTAACCTGGGCCTGAGTGTGTGTGTGTGTGTGTGTGTACCTTGTGTTTGTCGATGGTGGCGATGTCCTTCTGGGCGGTGCAGAAGTCGATACACACACCCAGCAGAGCCAGTGAGCTGGGGCTCGGGTCCAAACCCAGCAGCGTACTCAGGTACTGGTCCACCATCCCTGGGTGCTGGAGGAGGGGGAGAGGGAGATGGAGGGAGAGAGGGAGAGATGGAGAGAGGGAGAGAGGGAGAGAAGGAGGAAGGTAGATGGGGGAGGAGAGGGGGGCAGAAGGAGAGGGAGAGAAAGAAAGATGGAGACAGGGAGGGTGGGTAGTTGAGTTGAGTGGTTAGTTGATAAGACAGGGAAGTAAACAGAGGCATTTCAAGAGCAGAGCCAGCCATAGTACTCATTCAACAGCAAGTCTGAGCTCCACTGATGATAACATGTGCGTGTGTGTGCGCATATGTGTGTAATCTTGCTGTTCCCTCACATGCTTCCACCGCGTGCTCGTGTGGTGCTTATTTGTGGGGTTCAAGTGAAAGACTTTTGAGTGAGTGTGTGTAATCTAGTCGTTTCCTTACCTCCTTCCAGAGCCTGCTCAGGTACTTCAGTACTGACTTCAAGGCGTTTCGGGAAGCCCCTCCCACCACCTCAGCCAATAGGAGAGATTGCACCTCAACCTGGTCATAAGAGAGAAAACAGGCAGTTTAGGCCGGGGGGGGGTCTCTCTCTCTCTGTCTCAAACATCTGACACGTAACTAGAGGTCTATGCTGCCACCCACACCCTGTCTCCTCACCAATTTCTTCCACTCATACCATTTCTTCACACACACACACACTCTCTCCTCACCAATTCTTTCTTCCACTCATATCATATCTTCCACATTCCATTTCTTCTCTCATACACACACACACACTCCTCACCAATTTCTTCCACTCATACCATTTCTTCTCTCACACACACACACGCACAGAGAGAGTGTGTGTCTCCTCACCAGTTTCTTCCACTGAGGCCCCTCTCGCTTGTCAGCGGTGGGGAAGACGGCCTTCACCAGCAGGCAGGTCCAGGCCACCGCCATGGTGGCTGAGGAGGCCGTGCACTTCCTGCAGGATGAGCACACAGGAAATGACATCAGCATCAGACAGAAAATGAGACGATAAGGACAAAGGGGACATGAGAACATCTGGGAGGAGGTGGAGTTGTGGCCTTTAGAGAGAAGGACAGGGAGCAGCAGACACTGGGTCTGTTTGAAACGGAAGACTGCTGCCTACTGCCTCCCTCCCTACATAGAGAGCTGTCTCCCTCCCTACATAGAGAGCTGTCTCCCTCCCTACATAGAGAGCTGTCTCCCTCCCTACATAGAGAGCTGTCTCACTAGACATGACTGCTGCCTCCCTCCCTACATAGAGAGCTGTCTCACTAGACATGACTGCTGCCTCCCTCCCTACATAGAGAGCTGTCTCCCTCCCTACATAGAGAGCTGTCTCACTAGACATGACTGCTGCCTCCCTCCCTACATAGAGAGCTGTCTCACTAGACATGACTGCTGCCTCCCTCCCTACATAGAGAGCTGTCTCACTAGACATGACTGCTGCCTCCCTCCCTACATAGAGAGCTGTCTCACTAGACATGACTGCTGTCTCCCTCCCTACATAGAGAGCCGTCTCCCTCCCTACATAGAGAGCTGTCTCCCTCCCTACATAGAGAGCTGTCTCCCTCCCTACATAGAGAGCTGTCTCACTAGACATGACTGCTGCCTCCCTCCCTACATAGAGAGCTGTCTCACTAGACAAGACTGCTGTCTCCCTCCCTACATAGAGAGCTGTCTCCCTTCCTACATAGAGAGCGGTCTCCCTCCCTACATAGAGAGCTGTCTTACTAGACATTGGATTAAATGCATCTTTTAAACTTTGGATTAAATGCATCTTTTAAAAATGAGCGTACCACTCTAGAATCTTTGGTTAACACTACGGTATGACGTTAGCAAAGGCCTGACGTTAAACTAAATAAGCTTACGTAAGCTAGCAGGCTAACGGTATAAATTAGTTTTTACGGCAGGCAGATATATCAGACCAGACGCTATTAATGGTTACAACAATGGCATAATCAGATAGTAAGTTGTTTATTTCTCATCTCTAATCTACAAATCTAAGCAAAATAAGGTCACACAAATGACATTTTAAACAGATTCAGCAGCCATTACCGATGTCATCCGCCATGTTTGTTTACCTTTCACAGCTGTTTCAGACGTTGCCGCAAGGGATTATGGGTAGGAGGGAGCATGAAGTGTGCATCGATGATGCCTCCAAAAATGACCGTTATTTGGGAATTCTAAGATAACTTAGAAGGCAGCAGAATTTGTTTTTTCGGTTTCGAACCGCACTTGCTGCCTCGCTCCCCAGTTAGATATCTTAAAAGGCAGCAACGTTACCCGTTTCGAACACACCCACTACCTGTCTGGACACAACCAGAACACAGAGAAACAACTCCTATAAAATTGGGCATTATACCAGAGACTTTCTAATGAGGAGACACAGCACTCAAAAAATCCTCCATAGAAATGCAATATGGCCGTTGTCTACACATATCCCACCCCTTCCTCGGCAAAACGTCGACATGTGAATACATTGAGCCAATCAAGTGGTGTGAATTGAATACATTGAGCCAATCATATGTTGTGTTGTGAATACATTGAGCCAATCATATGTTGTGTTGTGAAGACATCTTCCCAATCATGTGTTGTCAACTCGCCACTGGAGCAAGATTGGTGTTGTGAAGCCTTGCGCACGCGCATTTCTGCTGAATAGGATGCCCGATGAGTACCCAAAAAGCGTTGCAATATGGCCACCGAGTGGAGGGACTTGCCTAAGAGAACTTTGATTATACTAGCGGTGAAGATGTAAGAACAGGCATGCCAGGCCTTCCCACCAAAACTCTATAGTATCTGTGGCATCCTGGCTTCTAATTCATCACGTATGGTGAAGACAATAATACACTCCAAACCAACAAACATTATTTGAATTGAAAGTGTATAAGTCTTACTTTGCATAATGAATAAATTCAAACTCATTTACACTTCCCCCATATCAAAGCTGTGGCTTGTTGATTTTTAAATTGGTTACATAAGCAAGATTGACATGGAAATAAAAACTCAAAAATCTAAATACACTGCCCAAACTGTTAAGCCAAGGCAGAAAACCGCCATGTACGGCATTAGAGAAATCAACACAGAAATATTATAAGACCTTACACCAGATCAACCACAGACGACTCGACACTATGAGACAGACCACACATAAAATCAGCAGCAGCTAAGAGAATAGATTTCAGCTTCTCAAACATGTAGAATCTTTCACACTGAGATCACTGAGAATGCTAAGCATATGAACTGATGCTGAATTTGGATCTGGCTATACCAAGCTGGGTGAAAGGTGCTTTGTGACTTCAACTTCGTACCAACAGGCGATTTCTGAAGCAAAACCTTATTGTATCACTGTGGATCACTGCCCAGTAAAAGTTAAAAAAAAACATAACCAGATTTTCTTAACCAGTCCTCAAAAGCTGTCTGTGGGACAGGTGTGCAGTACATCTCTAATGGTACAGTACAGCATAGTACATCTGTAATGGTACAGGACAGTTTGCACAATTTTTTTGCTTCCACGATGGTCTTTTGCAATTGACCATGTCAGACTAGGTGATCAGAGAAACATAAAATTATTGCCGCATCTTGGTCGGGAGATTGGTCACATTGCAAGATCATGTAGCCTACCGTAGCCTCACATATCCTCATAGTGTAGCCTACCGTAGTTCTCACATGTCCTCATAGTGTCAGTGTCAACACGAGAGTCATAGGAGATTACCCAAAAAGTCTGCCATGCTAGACTTTTGGTCATGGAGTCGTGAAACGTCGCAGACAAAAATAAAATCGCCTTCCTCCTTTCAGCATCATTCCTGAACTTTCATATTCTGGCACAACACTGGAAATTTGTCGGTTGCGACAAAATCGTTGCAAAATCGGGCTGTAACCGTGTAGTCTGCACTGGCCATACGGGGACTCCCACAGATCTGACTGGCTTTGGGCACTGGTCTAAAGATCATTCATAGTTGCGGATGCCCTGCAGAGTGCCCACCCCTCCACAGTGCCACGCGTGCTCGGGGCCTACCCTGGCGTGCCACTCTTGCTGATGACGCCGCTGTTGAGCAGGCAGGATGGCAGGTTGGCAGCGATGACGTCAGGCTGGGACTGCGCCAGCAGGTCGATGACGGACACAACCGCTCGCCGAGACGCCGCATCTCTGGGGAAGACAGACAAACATTCAGCACTTGGGATTTTTTCTTGGCTTCACGTTAATGGACACAATACAATAACATCTACAACTAAAGTTCTTCATAGAGGCATGATTAATATCACATCTGTTTGTCAAATGTTCACCCCCAGAACAGCACATAACAGGTTATAATGTCATCTACTTTATGTGGATTCGCATGCTAATGATTCTCAATTGTCAATGATTAATATCACATCTATCTGATATTAATTTTCAAATATTCACAGCGAAGTAGTTTCACAGTAATGCAGTGGCAAGCTTCACTAAACACCACATGATTAATTGGCAGAGTTGGCTGGGTCTGAAAGGGTGATGACGATGAGACAGAAGCAGACAGAGGAGGAAGAGTGATGCCTCACCTGTATCTGTGGAGAGTCAGGCAGAAGAGTTTACACAAGCCTTTAATGGCCGGCTCTGGCAGCTCTGCAAGAGGATCACAAAGCATAATTAATCAATTAATTAATTAATCAATCAATCAATCAATCAATCAACCAAACTTATATATATATATATATATATATATATATAGAGCACCTTTCGCACAAACTTGTAATACAAGGTGCTTCACAATGATGTTTCGTTCAGTTCGGATCTAATTCAATGTCATTCTCATAGTGCAATAAACCAGTGTTTTAGGGCACTTTACAGAGCCTTTAAACCCCCCCCCCCCCAGCCATGATCAGCAGCACAATTCCATCTACCATCTAAAGAGTCTCAAAACTAACACACACACACACACCTTTCCCACTGATGCAATGCTTCAGCTCCCCGAGGATGTCCTTCCGTTCCTTCACGCTGGACGTGGTCACTTTCACTGCAAACTTCTTCAGAGTGTCCGAAACCTGATCCAGGATGAGAGACAAAACACATGTGTGAGGTATATTGATGAACATAACTGAAATCACACACATACTGCATAGGGTAGTATGCCACCATGTGATGTAGGCCTACTCTGGCATGGGCAACTTCAAAATGGCACAGGAAGATGCTAACTCTACTGACTAACACCAACACTATCTAATACCGATTGTTAATCTGTACATGAAGGTGGACAAAATGGTGTATAGTACACAAAGGTGATTGTCAAGTAACCTCATTCATTGGTCTCTCAGGACGTCAAGTAATAGACGCACAAGCAGATTGTAAAGAGGCGTAAAATACCCTGCCCCACGCCAGACATGGCGTTACGTCAACAGTGATCTGAATGCAAATGTAACATCGATGTTACAGAATAGATGCATGCTTCTGTACATTCAGGCCGTTCTTTAGCAGGTGGGCTATCTGAAGTTATTGGAGTCACTCAGCGGTGATGTTGGGAGGGGTTTCGAAAGTTTCTCCACTCTTTCACAGGCCTCACACCATAAGCTAACGTTACTTTCATCAGGAGGACAAGTGTTAACAGCTAACAAATCAATTGTGTCTAGAAATCATTTTTATGCTTGCTATTAAATGGCTGATGTGGCAATCCTTTAAGGAAAAGCCTGATCAGAGTTAGCCACACACTGTTTTTACAGGGGGAAACAATGCAACACCGCCTGTCGTAAAGACGCTAGCTGCAATAAATCAGAGTAAAGCTATTATTTTCAAATCTGCTCCAAGTAACAGCATCGTTGCATTGAGCGATTGATCTAAGCAGTAGGTTACACAAACACAACTTTGTGTTACTTGACGAAGTAGCCGTCTAGCATCTAGCTAGCGAGCGTTAGCCAGTCTTCACATAACGTTACTCCCAATATGCTTAATCTGTTGCAGTTGTTAACGTCACTAAACAGGGACTCTTTATTTGGTAGAGTTGCTCGCAACGATACGTTTGTATTTCGTCAGGCCACCAAAGAGAAAAACACAACGAGTAAAATGTAATTCACAGTCTTGTTTAAAATGCAGGGAACACATGTAGCACGGCTGAGCCCCGTGTTAGTCACGAACGACACACCAACCTGCGTGTCCGCCGCCATCTTGCCGGTCTCGATCTGGAACGATTTATGACGTGGCTTCCGGTTAATTACATCAGGTCAAGTGAATACGGCACCAGAGAAGGGTCATTCACGAGAAACCAAAATGCGGTTCACAAAAGTATGGGGAGAACCCATAGTTCTATATATACAGTCTATGGGAGAACCCCTATCCTATATCATTGAAATGTATAGTCTGGGAGCCATCCTATATCATTGAAATGTATAGTCTGGAATCGAGCCATTCACCTCGCTTAATCCAAGGGGCGGGCAGAGAATTGTCTTTCAAACTGCCTAGGCATGCAATAGGCCAGCGCTACGACCATATCCGTATCCGGTCGGCAAAACGGCAAATACATCCTTCTTTGAAAGGAATGACTTAAGTGCATTGTGTTGCTCAACTTTCAAAGAAAAGCACAAGTCCAACTCCTCCAAAGTTGACGCCAACGCCGATTCAAACAACCGCTCTTCGTTCGCCATAGCCACCTTCCTTGTTGTTCACCGTTGCAGGACTGTCGTCATCCTGTTAAGCCCGCCTTAAGACTCTCTAACAAAGTAGAGCGCTGTAATTGGATGACGTCCACGTCGTCAGCCAATAGAAATCTCTATGGTTTGATGCTAGACGTACAGACTGAGCAAATTAATTTGCTGCCGCTAGGGTGCGTCTAGATTTCTAGGCTAGAGAACCCCTCCAGAGAGGGTGAAAAAGGACCGAAAACTAGATGTACCGCAAATCGATACAAAATATAGGCCTAACCACCGCCCAGTGCTACACATTCTCTCAATAAATAACGCTTGTGAATTTGTCTCCATTTCCTTCTCCATCCGCTACTCTTGCAACTTTTGTGTATATGTAAATGTGTGATATGTGTGTGTTTGCTTTTGTGTAGGCCTACTGTATGTGTGCTTCTCCGTGTGTGTGTGTGTGTGTGTGTGTGTGTGTGTGTGTGTGTGTGTGTGTGTATGTGTGTGTGCGAGAGTGTGTGTTTGGTGCTGTGGGGTGTGTATGTTGTGTGTGTGCATGCATGTGTGTGCCCAGGTGCAATTTGTTGGGGGGATGGTGGGGATTAACCCTTCCTCTGGTTTTTACATCCCTACCTCTGCTGAATGAATTTCATCCTTGGGGGGGGGGGGTGAGAACCCTCTTAAAAACCAATTGAAACTAGATGTACCGCAGAGCAGTACAAAATATGACCGCCACCCAGTCCAGCACATTTTTTCCACAAAAATAAATCACACTTGTCAAATTGTGTGCATTTCCTACTTTGTTCCTTTTATAACAATTTGATAGCGACACACACAGTTGTCCAATCAAAAGGTTTATTCACTGAGAATGAGAGCAGGGATACAGACACAGAACACAATACACACGGGGCAAGTCAAGCAGACACACACACTACACATACAGGGGAGGACGCAGCCCCCCACACAAAAAAGATCACACACGAGGGAGAACTAAAAGGGAAACATGTTACAATAAAGACGTTAACATTACACTCAAAACTAAGGAGAAAGACAGACATAAACCCCCCAAATGTTCGCTCTCGTATCCCAGGATGCCCTGCGCGGGAGAGCGCTAACCCTGTCTTTTTGCGCCGACGCTACACTTTTTTGTGTGTTTGTAATTGAGCGTGTGCAGAGTGTGTGGTTGTTTTTGTGTATATGTGTTTTGTGTGTGTGTGTGTGCTTGTGTTTGTGTATGTAGGTGTGTTTGTATGGGTGCATGTGTGTGTGTGTGTGTTTATGTGTTTGTGTGCGTGTTTGTGCGTGTCGTGTGTGCATGTGTGTGTGTGTGTGCATGTGTAGTGTGTGTGTTTACATGTCTTTGTGTGTGTGTGTGTCAAATCAGGGAACCACCTATGCGATAAGTGCCATGGGATCTTTAACCATGGTGAGTCAGAAAGTCAATTTAACACCACTTCCAGCAGGAACCTACTCTTCGGTTTCTTATCCCAGTACTAACTAAGCCTGCTTAGCTTTAGTAATTCAGCAAAGTCAGGGTATCTGCTGGTCTGGCTGTTGGCTAAAACAAAAGGTAAAAGGCATATATCATTCTAACTGCCTCACTGAATTGCATTATGCACACTCAATTCTCACTGGTATCTGCTAGACAATAGATAGATAGATAGATAGATAGATAGATAGATAGATAGATACTTTATTGATCCCCAGGGGAAATTCAAGGTCTCAGCAGCATACATACAAGACAAACACATTCTTTAACAGCAGAAGAGTAATTAAAGTATATAATATAAAAACACAACTAAGCAGTATGGACAGTAGAAGATAAAGAATATGCTAAATATACTAAAATACAAATTATACTAACACTTAATACAATATATAAAAATATACTAAAATACAAATAACAAAATTACAAATTATACTAACACTTAATCTAAATCAATTCTAAAAACAGTATCCACATAGTGGTGATTAATAAATCAGAGGCGCTTGCAATGACTGAGGCAGGGACTGAGCCTGTGATTCTCTGTGCATAGTAAGGTAAGGTGCTCTAAGGTGCTCTGTGTGAATGAGTGTCATGGTGGTAGTGCAATGGTGATAGTGGTCATGGTGATAGTGCAAATGAGTAAGTCAACAGTGCAACAATGCAGAAATAAAGTAAAGTAAAGTCTATATATCTATATATTTAACGATTTAAGAAAATGTATAAGTGTGGCCACAGTTCGGCTGTGGCATGGAGGGGGGGGTTATGCATATGTGCTAATGTCCTAATATAGCACGCAAACAGTGAGGCATAAAGACAGTGGTACAAGTGGCTAGTGGACAGACAGTACCAAACATGGAGGGGATGAAGAGGCAGACAGACTATGCAGAGAAGTCTATCTCTTCCCTTAAGTGAGGCATTGAACAGTTCAATGGCCCTGGGGACAAATGACTTTCTCAGTCTGTCAGTTGTGCAAGGCAGTGAGCGAAGTCTCCAGCTGATCAGGCTCTTCTGTTTAACAATAGTGCTGTGGAGTGGGTGACACTCATTGTCCAAGATGTTGATCAGTTTGTTCAGGGTCCTTTTGTCAGATATTGAAGTGATACACTCCAGTTCAGCTCCCACTACAGAGCCAGCTTTCCTTACCAGCCTGTCAATTCGCCCCACATCCATCTTCCTTGTGCTTCCACTCCAGCATACTACTACATAGAAGAGGACGCTGGCAATAACAGACTGGTAGAACATCCTGAGGAGCTTATTGCACACATTGAAGGACCGCAGCCTCCTCAGGAAGTACAGCCTGCTCTGCCCTTTCTTGTAGAGTGCATCAGTGTTGGCTGACCAGTCCAGTTTATTGTCCAGGTGGAGACCCAGTTACTTGTAGGTGCTAACCACCTCCACATTGACCCCATCAAAAATCCACCACCATCTCCTTGGTCCACCACCATCTCCTTGGTCTTTGAAGTGTTAAGTTGAAGATGATTGAGTTTGCACCATTGCACAAAGTCCTCCACCAGGCTCCTGTACTCCTCCTCCTGCCCGTTCCTGATACACCCCACAATTGCAGTATCATCAGAAAACTTCTGCATGTGGCATGACTCGGTGTTGTAGCAGAAGTCAGATGTGTACAGGGTGAACAGGACTGGAGAGAGCACAGTTCCCTGTGGTGCTCCGGTGCTGCAGATCACAGTGTCAGAGAGACAGTTCTTCAGTCTGACGAACTGTGGTCGCTCGGTCAGGTAATCTGTAATCCAGGTTACCAGGTGAGCGTCCACACCCATCTGCAAGAGCTTGTCTCCCAATCTGAGGGGCTGGATGGTGTTAAAAGCACTTGAGAAATCAAAGAACATGATTCTCACAGCACTTTTCCCCTTGTCCAGGTGGGAATGTGTCCTGTGTAGAAGATAAGTGATGGCATCGTCCACGCCCACTTTCTCCTGGTAAGCAAACTGTAACGGGTCTAGTGCATGGCGTACCTGGGGTCTGAGCATGCCTAAGACCAATCGCTCCATTGTCTTCATCACATGTGATGTAAGAGCGACAGGTCTGTAGTCATTAAGCTCACTAGGGTGTGGCTAGGGACAGGGGTGAGACATGATGTCTTCCACAGTGTTGGAACTTGTCCAAGGCGTAAGCTCAAATTGAAGATGTGCTTCAGTGGCTCCCCCAGTTCAGCAGCACAGGCCTTGAGTAGCCTTGGGCACAGTCTGTCAGGCCCAGCTGCTTTATTGCTGCGCAATTTCTTAAGTTGGACTGTCACTTGATCCTTTGTAATGGTGAGGGGTGTAAGGGGAGGGGAGGGGTGCATCTGGGATCTGTGTGTCTGATGGCTGTTGACTGAGGTCGTTGTCACCTCATTGTTCGTGATCACCATGTGGGGGAGGGGTGCAAAATCCAGTGATGGTGGGGGTACGATAGCCTGTGATGATGGAGGTGAGTGTTGCGCTGGTATTGAGGGGGTGTGAGGGTGGGGGGGGGGGGGGGGCTGGGGGATGGTGGACAGACCACCGCCATTGGAGCTGGAGCAGGGGAGTCAAACCTGTTGTAGAAGTGGTTCAACTGGTTCGCCCTGTGCAGGTCCCCCTCCACAGAGCTGCTGTTCTTCTTCAGGCCAGTGATAACCTTCATGCAGTCCCATGTCTCCTTCAAGTTGTTTTCCTGCAGCTTCTGTTCCACCTTCTTTCTGTAATCCTCCTTAGCTTCCTTCAGCTTGAATTTGAGTTCCCCTTGCACGCGCCTCAGCTCTGCCATGTCCCCCTCTCTGAACGCCATCTTTTTCCTGTTGAGAAGGGTCTTGACATTGCTGGTTATCCAAGGCTTGTTGTTGGGAAAGCAGCGTACAGTTCTGGTGGGAACAACAATGTCCATGCAGAAGTTCAGGTAGTCAGTTGTGCACTGTGTGACCTCCTCCAAGTCCTCTCCATTCTGTAACACACTCCAGTCAGTACACTCGAAGCAGTCTCTCAGAGCCTCATCCACTTCGGGTGTCCACTTCCTGAAGGTGCGTGTGGGAACTGGTAGCCTCTGTACTTTGGGCTTGTACATTGGCTGGAGATGAATGAGGTTGTGGTCTGACATTCCCAGTGGGGGGAGGGGGTTTGCACTGTATGCATCCCTCACATTTGCATACATGAGGTCTATTGTCCTGTTTTTCCTTGTAGGGCAGTCAACATACTGGTAAAAATTCGTGAGTGTGGAGTCCAGTGTTATGTGATTGAAGTCGCCAGAGATCACAAAAAAGGTGTCAGTGTGTTGGGTTTGAAGCCTTGCGATTGTGGAGTGGATGACGTCACACGCTGTATCCGGAAGAGCTCGAGGTGGAACGTAAACACAGACAGCAATTGCGTGCGAGAACTCCCTCGGCGGACGGACGGAGACTAACCGCTAATAACTCCACATGACATGTACCAAAACATGATTAGTTAATAGATTTCACATGTAAAAGACATTTTATACAACCCCACCCCCATCTTGCCTGTTCATAATTCTGAGAAATTCTTGAATTGTGTGCATGTGTGCGTGTACGTGTTTATGTGTGTGTGTGTGTTTGTGTGTGTGTGTGTGTGAGTGAGTGTGTGTGTGTGTGTGCATGTGCTTGTGGGTCTGCCTGTGTCTGTGCATGTGCATGCATGCGTACATATGTCTACTGTGTGTGTATGTGTCATACGTATGATTACTGTGAATGTATGTGTGTGTGTGAAAATCTGTTTATGCACATGTGTGCATGGAATGGGTTAACATGACCCCTTGAGGCAAACAAGGGGTTGTTATTACAACACCTAATTTTTTGCTTTTTCATTTTTAACTAGGCGCTATACATGAATTGAGTGGTAATGGGATGGGTTGACATGGCCCCTTAAGACCAACATACAAAAAAAGGTGGTCCTCCTAGGCCCTAAGAAAACTGTGTCCGGCCACCTACAGGCCAGTTGGTGTACAGTAACATAAATTAATTTATTGTATGGCCCCCCATGAACGGAATTCCACGAAACTTGGCGTGCATTCAGAGGGTGTCATAATGATCCTACATTTCCAAATTTGTGCAGTCCAATTTCTGCGATTACAACACCTCATTTTTTACTTTTTCGTTTTTAACTAGGTGGCGCTATACATGAAATGAGTGGTTATGGGATAAGTTGACATGGCCCCTTAAGATCAACATACAAAAAAAAGGTGGTCCTCCTAAACCCTACGGTTCTCGAGATATTCACAGAAAACTGTGTCCGCCCTACCCTCCTTTCGGGGGGTCCAGTCCAGCAGGGGGGCTACAGATCAAAACGAAAAACAATGGTTCCATGCTATCCATGTGGGGTTACATGCCCACCAAGTTTCGTGTACCCCGGTCTTTCAGTGACCCGGGAATCCTTGACAGAAAATTGGCCATGCGAAAAAGAAAAAAAAGAAGAAAAAAGAGTTTTCTTGCACATATAGCCTAGGCTACATACACAGAATGAACGTGTCCACACTGAACAGTCTTCTCTTCATTGCTGTTAATGGGCCAGATGTGCGTTCGTTCCCTGCTCAGAAGTTTGCAGAGATGTGGATAAAAGAAGGGTGAAACGCTGCAGATGATGCGCCAACAAGTCGAAAGTGCAACATGATGTCCGACATCAGAGAAAACTCTTTACTTAGTCTAATTAGCTGAAATATTTTGACATGTGAAATCTTAATCAATTAGGTTTTATGTTACATTCTAGTGTCTGATTGAATTGCCTGTCTGCCATGTTCGCGTGATCGTATAGTATAGTATATATACTCGTTTGACCCCTGCCCCCCCACTTTTAGTCTCTGCATTTATCCCAATCCGTGAATTAGTGAAACACACACAGCACACAGTGTACACACAGTGAGGTGAAGCACACACTAATCCCGGTGCAGTGAGCTGCCTGCATCAACAGCGGCGCTCGGGGAGCAGTTAGGTGCCTTGCTCAAGGGCATTTCAGCCGTGCCTACTGGTCGGGGTTCGAACCGGCAACCCTCCGGTTACAGGTCTAAAGTGCTAATCAGTAGGCCATGGGTGCCCACTAAAGATGATCGGCCCTTATCCATGGTCCTGAAACTTAATTACGGTATCTCCCATATTGCAGGTGTGGCCGTCGCAGAACATTAAATGTTTCATGTCTTTTAAGTTTGCATTAAAGATGAATGTTCAACTGTTCAAAATGTACTGTAATAGGGCCTACTAGAAAAATAATTAGGCCTGTCGACTGCTTGTTTCTCATGATTAAAAATAAAACACCTCCCTCTGTTTTTTTTTTACAAATCGCACCCTGCGTGTGTATGTTTGTGTGTGTGTGTGTGTGTGTGTGTGTGTGTGTGTGTGTGTGTGCATGCGACCATGCGTGTATGTGTGTGTGTGTGTGTGTGAGAGAGAGAGACAGACAGAGAGAGAGAGAGAGAAAGAGTGTGAGATAGTCCTGCCTTGTAAAAATGTAGTAATAAGTACATTTCAACGTCATCATCCTGTATTGGCAACCCTTTACTCAACACCACCATCTACAGGTTGATGGGTGCAGTGATGTAGTCTACGTGATACGCAGGACTACGCAGTATACCCACTTACGTAAAAAGCATCGCCATCTCAGTACCCACTTAAAAAGCATCACCATCCCACTTAAATAGGCAGGTATTCACATTTGGGGTTGATCGCAGTATACCCACTACAGCTAACTAGCCTACACCACTGGATGGGCGTACAGTCAAAAAATGTACACCTAAATTCATTGATTGTATGGCCCCCCCATGGATGAAATTGAAACTTGGAATACCCCCAAAGGCTGAGGCTAATCACATGAAATTTGATGCAGTCAAAAATGCCAAACTGAGAAAAACAGCTTTTTGTGTTTTTCTTACACCAAGTATAATCATCAAATTATATTCAACAACAAGGGGTATAATTAGATAGATCAAAGTGAGGTGAATGTTTTTTGACATTTAGGCAAAATTCGATAGTTTTATTGGCTATACTGCGCTTTGCCTTTGCAGTACTGCTTATACTTACGTGGCCATACAATAACATTTTGCAGTAAGTGTAACAAGTGATCATAATCACTCAGTTTTTATATTATTTGAGGAGGTACTTTCTACATTTTTAGTGAAGATATGCTGCTTGATGCCTTAACAATGGCAACGCTGTCATTTATAAACATTTATGTTAAAATGGAACAAAATCAATCGGGTATTCTTCTAGACTTTCATGTCAAGCAATATTGCATTGCTGCACACCTTTGCACACTGCTATTATATTTATTAAAGTAAATGTTAATTACTTTTTGTAAAATCTGACTGACTATTTTGAATATGATACTTTCACTGGCATTTAATATTGTGAGACTGTATCATGATAGACACCTAATGTGTGTGTGAGTGTGAATGGTAGTGTTAGGGTTAGTCCAGGGCCTTTTTTAGTCCCAGTCTGTCCCTGTGCACACACACACACACACACACACACACACACACACACACACACACACACACACACACACACACACACACACACACACACACACACCTATTAGAGCAAGGGCAAGTGAAACAAAGGCAGAATGCAGTAATGGCAATTGAAATCAAGGCAGTAAGGGCAGATACTGCACTCTGCCTTGGTTTCACTCTACTTTTCTATACAAACTGCAAACTAAAAATGTAAATTTAGCTAAGAAATGTATTAGGTAGTCATGTGAAATTTTAACAGATTGAAGAGCAGATCATGTACTTCTTATTTGTGCAACATTGTTTTTTTGTTGAAAAAGTGCAGATACTGCTCTTAGCCTTTGTAGGGCAGCCCAGGGACCAAGCAAAATGTTTCCATAAGTCTAGAGGGGCTATGCCCACCAAGTTTCATCATGTCCCCCAGTGTTTCGGTGTCCCGGGAATCGTTGACCAAAAATTCAGGAAGTTGATGACAGGAAAAAAAAAAAACTTTGACAGTTCCTATATAGCATAACAAAGCAATTATATGTTTTCATGAAGACTCTAAGTTATGTTTAGTTCAGAGATACCCTAGGTTGTAAAAAGTAGAAGACAAGTCCTATAAAGTGACCAAATACATAAAATCATCATAAGCCAGATAGACCATCAATTCATAGATGCCAACTATGTCACTTTAAGGAGAACGCCGTCATGCTTACACATACACACAGCAATTCTTCTCACAGTCACAACTAGGGTGACCATTCCTCTGGATTTAGTCCAGACAGTCCGACTTTCGAGTCCTCTGTCACACATGCACACAACCAAACATTTAATTAAATGAGAAACTTATATAAAACCTAGATCTTCTTCCAGAGGTCAGCTTGAGGTCATTGACCTCTGTAATATGACATTTCTATGCACAAAATTACAGTAAAAAGGGGTGTATCTTTGGATCTAATCGTGATATATAACCTAAACATGCTTTCCCATGTTTCCAGGCATGTGAAGCTCATTTATAACATTAGCATCACTCTTAGAGGTCAACATCATGGAGACGGTCAAGGTCAAGGAAAAAACTCCTAATACTGGCAAGATGATAAACAAACATCAAACAACAAAAAACAAGTTAAAAAGGAAATGTCTACTAACTGATTCTAAAATCACCATAGTACAGTGACTTTTATAGTAAAGGCCTTGACCTTTGGAAGAGACAAAAACGTACAGTACCCTCCAGAATTACTGGCACCCTTGGTAAAGTTGACTAAAAACATGGTATAAGAAATCATCCCTTGATTATTTATTGTACTCTCACAATGAAAACAATATGGAAAATCCAACCTTGAAAGGAAGCACATTTATTCTGAGAAAAAGGAATATCTAAAAAATAAATACATATTTTTAACAAAAACACATTGCCCACAATTATTGGCACCCATGATGTAAAATTATAAAATGTAACAGAAGCACCAGACTATTCACTTTGTGAATGATTTTGGATTGTAGATAGGAGTATCCGCCATGTGATCCACATACACTCCTATTCTGGATCTGGCCACTAGAGGGAGTTATGTCTCTTCATTATTGTGCCTGAATGAGGAACCAGAGCCAGAGGGCCAGACTCCAGGACTGATCTGACCTTTTGATCCTAGTTTCAGACTGACACACACACACACACATCATGCACTGATGTCTGACCCCCAGACCATTTATTATTTATTCAAACAATTTGAACAATTTGAACAAACAATTATAAAAGGTTTGAGAAACAACATGGATTATTTCCATTGATTACATGACTCAAAAATATGAAATATACTCCATCAACAGTAGTGATCATGTGGGCTATTTATTAAAAAATAAATGTAACATCTACCATAACATCCCATACATATGGTACATTTTGTATGCAAGTCTTTTGGGGCAGCCATATCAGCTATGTTGCAACATGAAGTGTACATTTCATCATACACCAAACATCTTTTTTTAATCTCTTGAGTACAAGCTGATAAATATCCACTTCTAGTCCACATCACGTGATGCCCCACCACCACACAAGTGCCACTTATCTGGTCAGCATCTATGTGTATCTGGGGTCTTTACATTTCTGTCCTGCTGTATACAGTGTGTGTGTGTGTGTGTGTGTGTGTGTGTGTGTGTGTGTGTGTGTGTGTGTGTGTGTGTGTGTGTGCGCGTGCGTGGATGGGATAACAGCATATCTGTATCTGGGGTCTTTACATTTCTGTCCTGCTGTATACGGTGTGAGTCACAATAACTTCACTGATGATCCAGTATATGCAAATCTAAGCCCAGGATAGAGTGTGTGAGTGAATGTGGTCTGGACTCTGTGCAGGAGGGTCATTGTGTTAGAGATGCTGTAGAAGGCCAGAGTTCCTGCCCTGTGATCCACATACACTCCTATTCTGGAGCTGGCCACTAGAGGGAGTTTAGTCTGTTTATCATTGTGCCTGAAACAGGAGCTGGAGCTGGTGAGGAGCAGACTCCAGGACTGATCATTAAATCCAAACCAACACTTAGCACCTCCTCCTTTCCTGCTGATGCTTTTATATGAGACTGCTATAAAAACCTCCCCACTCCACTCCACCTCCCAGTAGCAGCGTCCAGACACACCCTCTCTACACAGCACCTGATAATAAGTATCAAATCTCTCTGGATGATCAGGATATGACTGGAGCTCAGCTCTGCACTCCACCCTCCTGT
>NC_055964.1:30652052-30672052 GCF_018492685.1 Alosa sapidissima | reverse complement strand
GAGTTTTCTGTGAATATCTTGAGAACCGTAGGGCCTAGTATTACCAATTTTTTGCGTATGTTTGCCTCCAGGGGTCATGTTAACCCATTCCATATGCACACATGTGCATAAACAGATACACACGCACACACATACATTCACAGTAAGTACGTATGACGCATACTCACACAGTAGACATATGTACGCATGCATGCACATGCACACATACAGGGACATACGCAGGCACACACACAAGCACATGCACGCACGCACACACACACACACACACACACCCACACACACACACATAAATATAAACATGTACAAGCACACATGCACACAATTCAGAATTATGAACAGGCAAGATGGGGGTGGGTTGTATAAAATGTATTTTACATGTGAAATCTATGAACTAATCATGTTTTGGTACTTGTTGTCTAGCAGATACCAGTGAGAATTGAGTGTGCATAATGCAATTCAGTGAGACAGTTAGAATCATATATGCCTTTCAGCGTGACTTATTTTTGTGGAAAAAATGTGCTGAACTGGGTGTGTTAGTGTTAGTGTGTGCAGAGAAAGATGTGTTAGTATATATTCAACAAAATGTGTTTTTGAGAAGAAAATGATCCATTTAGCCAATTGTGTTTTGTAGGTGTGAGTCTGTGTTAAGAGTTTAGAAAAAGTATCTGAAGTATGGGTAAGTGCTTGTTAGCGATTGAAAAAAACTGTAATGTTACTGTGTGTGTGTGTGTGTGTGTGTGTGTGTGTGTGTGTGTGTGTGTGTGTGTGTGTGTGTGTGCGTGTCAGGGATGGAAATTAACCACCCGCCCCCCGCCAAATAGGCTAGTATAGTTTTGTGCGCTGGCGGGTGAATTTGGTCAACTTACCAGCCACTGTGGCGGGTAGAGCTAGCGTACCACAAATAGTCAGATCCGGTCTAATTTTCATACTTATTGACGGTTAAAAATAAGAAAGTGTCTGTAGGGATCATGTAGCCTAACGTTACCTGCCTATAAGGGTAAATCGCGCTGATTTGAAGTTCTACAACTCGTACTGAGCCGCCACCGCAGCATAGCCTATAGGCACTGGTGCAGCGCTTCACTTTCACTTCACTACCATTAAGAAACTGTCACTATGCTTTCATGTGCCACTGCTAGATTATTTCAGGATGACTGCATAGACATAAATCTAGTGAGATCTGTGGATCTGCGTTATATCTTCACAGGCTAATATTCTCACGTAAATAGTTCTCTTTTGAATTGGCCCGCAGGCCTATTTAATCCGGCCCGCGACACGCTGCTATTTAGACCTGAGGCAGACAGACGGACATCTCCACACCCATTCGTCGTGATGGAATATCTCACAAACTTTTCATTCAAAGAAATTACAAACCGTATCAGAACTAGATGTACCGCATAGTGGTACAAAATATGACCGCCGCTCAGTCCTGTACATCCGTTCCGCGAAAATAAATCACACTTCAATTTGTCTCCATATTTTACTCCATCCCCCACTCTTGAAACTTTTGTGTATGCTTGTTTGGCATGCCTGAGTGTGTGTGTGCGGCTGCACAGAAAGTAGCCTACTGGTGCTGAAAAGGTGAATAGATTGTAGAATAGCCAAAGAAGATGTAGCATTGTTATAAAACCTTTAAAATCTCTAAACAATCACAAGTAGGGCAGTTTATCACAGTTCATCCATTGCAACTGGATTGATGAAAGGTCACTTACACCTGTAGGCTACATTGTATTTGGGAAAAGCAAAAGGTATCAGCATGATGTTATTTATTTATTTATTTTTATGTATTTATAAACAAAAACATCTCTGTCAGTTCCATGCCGTTTTCAACAGCTATCAAAAACAAAGGTCATTTTTGGATGGATGGATTTTTTGTGAATGTTTTTTCTTCTACATAAGATTTTAGTCATCTTTAGTTCATGTAATACTTTATTGTCAATGCACAAATTAAGTAACAGTAGTCTGAAACGTTATTGTTAATGCACAAATTAAGTAACAGTAGCCTAGTCTGAAACGAAATGCTGTTTTACATCTAACCAGTGGTGCAAATAACTGACATGTCCAAATGGGCCTTGATGAAATGCGTCGCTAGACTGTTCATACACATTTTAACGGGCCAAAGTTGAAGAGCTTTTGTCCGTTATTGTTAGTGCAAATATAGGCTGATTCATGTTCCCTTGCATTGTTTAACTGAGGTCCATGGCTAGTCTGGCTTTCATCAGACCAAGCTCAATCTTTTAAGAAATCAAAAAATAAATAGCGGGCAGATCAGGCTGGGTTCACCCAGCCTAGTCCATAGGCACCCGATATTGTTTAATTTTCCGATTGAGATATACACGCTCTGGCTATTCTAAATGCAAAAATGCATCAGGGAGTTATGACAAAACGGTAACTAACAAACTAGATCCTAATAGAAAGCTGTTAGCTTCCCTAAGCTACAGGTAGGATTATAAGGTAGGCCTATTTACAACATAAATTGTCAATAGGCTATGCTGGCGACACAAATAAAATCTCCTTTGGAAACCAATGGCTTACGCCTTACAGTATCAAGCGGACTTAAACTGTCATATCGTGGCGAAAAGTTGTAATAACATTCACGCAGCTCCATGAATCAAGGAAAGCGCGAATGAAGTAGCCACTTCTAAATGGGACCCACTACACAGTAGCTTAAGGTGTTTTGCTAAAGCAGCCATAATGAAATGAAGGTGTCATTGTTTGGATACTTCACACACACGTGCTTTTTAATTTCACAGACTACAACTACCAAGCTGTAATCAAAGCACATCGATTCCCCTCTCACACCCTGCATGCACTTAAAACAAAATAAACAGGCGTCTCAGTCTCACGCATGTATAGGCAAAACTGTATCAGACCGGTGTAATGTTGGTAAATCTTCCATTGCACAGAATGATTTTGTAGCACGTGCAATAAATGACAGTCGAAAGATACAAACAGTGCTGCTATACATTTGCTTGGTATAACCGCATTTATAGTTTTCTACAAATGCAATAAATCAAATGCCTCCATCACTCAACCAACGCTAACGGTAACATTACCTAGGTCCTTATTGATATTACAAGATTAACGTACCTGCAGTAAAAACCAAGCATGTCCGATAAACATCCTCAGATTTATTTCGGCTTCAAGAAGAAATGGGAATTACACTTCATGTGAACATCGTCCTATCCTTATTAGATGTTCGCTGCGGTAAATTACAGTCCTTGTATGAAGCGTCCATTGTTTTTTCCAACCCACTTTTAACTTCCAACAAAATTATGTCTCACTGCAACGATGCGCCATCTAGTGGACAAACGACTACTTCTCGCCAATACTGAAAATGCAGCCATGATGATGATGATGAATATTTATTTTGGCTTTCTTTTAATCCTACTGAATTTGTAATTATGTATCGGCCGTTCTAATACCGATAGTATGTGGGTGCCTGTGTGTGTGCATGTGTATATGTGTGCACCGCCATTTACAGGCCAATGAGTGTACAGTCACTAAATGTACACATAACCTAATTTTTTTAGACCCCCCCCATGGATGAAATTCTACGAAACTTGGCATACCCCCGGAGAATGCCAGGTCAATCATACACATAAATGAATGAAACGAAATGAAATTTTTCCGTAAAACTCTAGTTGGGCTACATACACACCAAATTTCATGTACCCCGGTGGTTCGGTGTCCCGGGTATCAATGACCAAAAATTCAGGGAGTAGATGACGGGAAAAAATCTTGAATTGTGTGCATGTGTGCGTGTACAAATTTATGTTTATGTGTGTGGGTGTGTGTGTGTGTGTGTATGTGCGTGCTTGTGTGTTTGCCTGCGTATGTGTGTTTGTGCATGTGCATGCATGCGTACATATGTCTACTGTGTGAGTATGTGTCATACGTATGATTACTGTAAATGTATGTATGTGCGTGTGTATCTGTTTATGCACATGTGTGCACATGGAATGGGTTAACATGACCCCTGGAGGCAAACATACAGAAATAATTGGTCATCCTAGGCCCTACAGTTCTCAAGATATTCACAGAGAACTGTGTCTGCCCTACCCTCCTTTCGGGGGGTCCAGTCCAGCAGGGGGGGGGGGGGGGGGGCTACAGATCAAAACGAAGAATGACTGTTCCATGCTATCCATGTGGGGGTACATGCCCACCAAGTTTTGTGTACCCCGGTCTTTCAGTGTCCCGGGAATCCTTGTTGGTGTACGTCACTAAATGTACACATAAATTATTTTATTGTAAGGCCCCCCATGAACGAAAGTACACAAAACTTGGCATGCATTCGGAGGGTGTCATAATGATCCTACACTTTTAATTTCGTGCAGTTTTGACCTTGTCAAATATTGTCACAATATTGAGATATTGTGATGAAAACACCTAATTTTTTGCTTTTTAATTTTTAACTAGGTGGCGCTATACATGAAATAAGTGGTAATGGGATGGGTTGACATGCCCCCTTAAGACCAACATACATAAAAAAGGTGGACCTCCTAGGCCCTACGGTTCTCGAGATATTCACAGAAAACTGTCTCCGGCCACCTACAGGCCAGTTGGTGTATAGTAACATACATTAATTTATTGTGTGGCCCCCCATGAACGGAATTCCACAAAACTTGGCGTGCATACAGAGGGTGTCATAATGATCCTACACTTCCAATTTCGTGCAGTTTTGACTATGTTAGGTCACAGATACCTTCAATTACAACACCTAATTTTTACTTTTTTGTGTTTAACTAGGTGGCGCTATACATGAAATGAGTGGTTATGGAATGGGTTGACATGGCCCCTTGAGATCAACATACAAAAAAAAAATGGTCCTCCTAAACCCTACGGTTTTTGAGATATTCACAGAAAACTGTGTCTGCCCTACCCTCCTTTCGGGGGTCCAGTCCAGCGGGGGGGCTACAGATCAAAACGAAAAACGATGGTTCCATGCTATCCATGTGGGGTTACATGCCCACCAAGTTTCGTGTACCCCGGTCTTTCAGTGACCCGGGAATCATTGACGGAAATTTGGGCATGCGAAAAAATAAATAAATAAATAAATAAATAAATAAAAAAAATCTGACTAAACCTATATGACCGTCGCTTCGCTGCGCGGCGGTCATAATAAATGCTAAATGTTAAATATAGCCTTGATACCTGTAAATATTTAAATCAGATGATGTACACTATAGTTAGATCAAGTTGGAGAGTTGGATTATAGGATGCTCCAGAACTCACACAAACGGAGTCTTAAAGGAGCCACACCACTTTTATGACAAGACACTATAGCATATGAATGTGGTTCTGTTGACCTTTAGTTTTGTTGCTACTGTGCTTGGAGGACAGGTTTAGGGCAAAACTCAGCACATTTTAGTCATATTGCAATAATGCTGATTACCGTGATCATTTTGGGTAGCCTACTATAATCATGATATCACATTTGCATGCCGTTTCTCTAGTGGCTGGTAAAAAAGTTGAGTGGCTGGTAGATTTTGGAATCCACCAGCCACAGTGGCAGGTAGAAAAAATATTTAATTTCCATCCCTGGTGTGTGTGTGTGTGTATTTAATGTTACTGTGTGTGTGTGTGTGTGTGTGTGTGTGTGTGTGTGTTTATGTAATGTTACTGTGTGTGTGTGTGTGTGTGTCTGTGTGTGTGTGTGTGTGTGTGTGTGTGTTTATGTAATGTTACTGTGTGTGTGTGTGTGTGTGTGTGTGTTTGTGTGTGTGTCCAACTTACACTGCAAGAGCTCCTCTCTGGTCACTGGTTCGGGATAAGCAGCCTGGACATCAGACACTGAAACAGAACATGTCACTTTACTACCAAAAACTTAGATTTTGCAGTATAAAGAGAATATATAAGTATAAGTATACTCTTTTGATCCTGTGAGGGAAATTTGGTCTCTGCATTTATCCCAATCCGTGAATTAGTGAAACACATTTAGCACACAGTGAGGTGAAGCACACACTAATCCCGGCGCAGTGAGCTGCCTGCAACAACAGCAGCGCTCGGGGAGCAGTGAGGGGTTGCTCAAGGGCACTTCAGCCGTGCCTACTGGTCGGGGTTCGAACCGGCAACCCTCCGGTTACAAGTCCGAAGCGCTAACCTGTAGGCCACGGCTGCACGGCTGTTATATTGATAACAGCTCACTCATTTTCAAATCACATCAGTAGAGGTTGTATAAAGAAGGTTATGTGCCATTATGAGTCCTCAACTCCTTAAATCGTAAAATCCTCCAACCTCCGACTGACGAGTCCCTTATCTTTATTAGGAGGGTAGGGGCATGTTTAGAGTCCCTCATCTTCATTAGGAGGGTAGGGGCATGTTTAGAGTCCCTCATCTTCATTAGCAGGGTAGGGGCATGTTTAGAGGACCTTCAGTTCTAACCCACCACAATCAGTTCATTATCACAAGACAACTGCAGAAGTAATTGGTGTAATCTAGTGGTTTGGAGTAAATGATAAAGTTACTGTTTGTTAAAGCTGAATTCTAACTCCATCTCTGATCTCAGCTTCTGCTTTTGTTTGTTGTTATTGATACATGTAAACATCTAAAGGACCTTCATTTCAAACTCTGGGGCCCAGCCACACCCCCATGCCTCTATAGGTTTGACATCTGAAAGAAGGTTTTAAAGATGAAACGATTCACTGAAACTATCATTCCGTTGCTAGACCCCAGTTATAAATCCTTGGAGGCTGTTAGAATCAGAGCATAGACTTACTGTGTGGTGGCAGCGCCTTGTTACTGTTTGTTCTTCTGATTGGGAGTTCAGGATCAGTATCTGGGAACCAACACAGAGACACTCATTCACCCAGAATCAACAGAACAAACCAACACACATCTTGCTTTGCATATTATCTTGTGTGCACTCCACCTTTTGGGAAATGTTTGTTTTTAACATTCGTGACAGGCCTGTTAGCTCTGGAAGGAAGTTTTATTTCAGCAGTAAAAGGTAATGCAACTTAATGACAGACTCACATTCTAAAGACTGGATGATCTGGATATGTACCACTGTTGAGAGACACAGGACATTCAGAGTCAAATGAATCCATAGCTGTTTGAATATAACAGTGTGTTGTAAGAGTTCATGATTGTGCCCATTCTAGATATTTGTCCAACCTGCTGAAGATATCTTGGCTACTTCCTGCTTGAAGATGCCATCCAGTTTCTCCTCCAGCTGCTCCTTCACTGCAGAGACCGATTCCTTCACAGCCTCAAAAGAAACACTTGGGTTGATGGTCATGCTGGGAGAGCAAGGAGAGTATCGGAATGATGGGATGTTCTACAGAGACAAATATAAAAGTTGAGTGTTGAGAGTGTGAAGGTCATTCTGGTTGGAACTGTACTGCAAGGAGCACCAGTGACTGACACAACATTCTGCAGAGAGAAACACAAAAGGTGAGACAGGCCACCTGAATATTCAGTCAGGGCTGTTTCCCCCAAATGCTGCAGACATAATGAGTTAAATCAATTGGTTTAGTGTGTGTGTAGTTAAGCTTTAGTGTGTTTAAGTGTGTGTACATGTTAGATACATACTGTACATACTGCATGTAAAGCAATACAATCTATATGTTACCTCATCACACAACATACAGAGTTGTCCACACTGTTAGTGTTTGGACATACAGTATGTCATATATTTCACATAAACTATCAGCTCAATACTATTTCTTATTCTTTACATTTAATTTCAGTTTCAGGAGTGCAGATCAAATGTACCTTGAAGAAATGGATGTGATCCTCTGTGTGTGAAAGCTGCTCCAGCTCAGCATCTCTCCTCTTCAGCTCAGCAATCTCCTGCTCCACTTGCTTCAGGAGTCCTTCAGCCCGACTCACCTCAGCCTTCTCCTGAGCTCTGATCAGCTCTGTCACCTCAGAGCGCCTTCTCTCAATGGAGCGGATCATCTCAGTGAAGATCCTCTCACTGTCCTCCACTGCTGTCTGTGCAGAGCTCTGTTAGGAGACACACAAAGAGGAGGGCAGGAGACACACAGAGGGAGGTGAAGCTGAAAGTGTTTCATGGTGTCAGTGGGTCTTTGAGTGCTGTAGAGATGGCAGCATAGGCACAGTTACTAACTGGGCTAACAACAATCTGGCCCAAGAAGGTGGAATTAGAACGTGATACTGCTGAAAGAGTTAATGTTAACTCTTTCATCCCCCAGAACTCAGCAGTTATATCACAGGCTTAATTTGACACAAGAATTAGAACTCTTTACAGTACTGCCAATTTTGATTGATTTTGCAGCTTAGTTCCTAATGTCTATTGACTTTGCATTTGTCTGCTATTATATCCATCATTAAGCAAAAGGATAAAACTAAATTCATTTTGAGCATTGATGTTATGGGTATACGACGGAGTATTAGGGCCACACATGAAGGAAAACATTTTTTTGCCATGACGAGATTAAACTCGACATGTCGATTTTAAAGTCACCGTGTCGACATTAAACTCGACTTTTCGAGAAAAAAAATGAAATGTAAGATCGACTTTAATCTCAACGTATCGACTTTAATGTCGCCATGTCGACATTAAACTCAACATTTCGAGAATAAAGTTGAAATATCATGTCGACTTTAATCTCGACGTGTCGACATTAAACTCAACATTTTGAGAATAAAGTTAGTTTGGAGAGAGAACGACCGCTCGGGACGATTGAAAGGGAGGACGAATGAAACAATGCAACTAGTGCAACAACGATTCAGAGTGTTCGAGTGCAACAATTATTAGACATAGGACTATATCATAGGGAACAGCTGAGGGAGGAGGCTACTTGAAACTGTGAGTTTCGGTCGGTGTGAGCGAGCGGACTTTCAGTTGACAGTAATTAACACCCTTTTGAACAATCTAAGCTGTGCGAACGTCAGAGGGCGGTCTACGCTGATGCATCATTAGTGAGACAGGAGGACAGCTGCATGCAATTCCTAGCAGAACTAGATGTACCGCATAGCGGTACAAAATATGACCGCCGCTCAGTCCTGTACATCCGTTCCGCGAAAATAAATCACACTTCAATTTGTCTCCATATTTTACTCCATCCCCCACTCTTGAAACTTTTGTGTATGCTTGTTTGGCATGCCTGAGTGTGTGTGTGCGGCTGCACAGAAAGTACCCTACTGGTGCTGAAAAGGTGAATAGATTGTAGAATAGCCAAAGAAGATGTAGAATTGTTATAAAACCTTTAAAATCTCTAAACAATCACAAGTAGGGCAGTTCATCACAGTTCATCCATTGCAACTGGATTGATGAAAGGTCACTTACACCTGTAGGCTACATTGTATTTGGGAAAAGCAAAAGGTATCAGCATAATGTTATTTATTTATTTATTTATTTATTTTTTATGTATTTTTAAACAAAAACATCTCTGTCAGTTCCATGCCGTTTTCAACAGCTATCAAAAACAAAGGTCATTTTTGGATGGATGGATTTTTTGTGAATGTTTCTTCTTCTTACATAAGATTTTAGTCATCTTTAGTTCATGTAATACTTTATTGTCAATGCACAAATTAAGTAACAGTAGTCTGAAACGTTATTGTTAATGCACAAATTAAGTAACAGTAGCCTAGTCTGAAACGAAATGCTGTTTTACATCTAACCAGTGGTGCAAATAACTGACATGTCCAAATGGGCCTTGATGAAATGCGTCGCTAGACTGTTCATACACATTTTAACGGGCCAAAGTTGAAGAGCTTTTGTCCGTTATTGTTAGTGCAAATATAGGCTGATTCATGTTCCCTTGCATTGTTTAACTGAGGTCCATGGCTAGTCTGGCTTTCATCAGACCAAGCTCAATCTTTAAGAAATCAAAAAATAAATAGCGGGCAGATCAGGCTGGGTTCACCCAGCCTAGTCCATAGGCACCCGATATTGTTTAATTTTCCGATTGAGATATACACGCTCTGGCTATTCTAAATGCAAAAATGCATCAGGGAGTTATGACAAAACGGTAACTAACAAACTAGATCCTAATAGAAAGCTGTTAGCTTCCCTAAGCTACAGGTAGGATTATAAGGTAGGCCTATTTACAACATAAATTGTCAATAGGCTATGCTGGCGACACAAATAAAATCTCCTTTGGAAACCAATGGCTTACGCCTTACAGTATCAAGCGGACTTAAACTGTCATATCGTGGCGAAAAGTTGTAATAACATTCACGCAGCTCCATGAGTCAAGGAAAGCGCGAATGAAGTAGCCACTTCTAAATGGGACCCACTACACAGTAGCTTAAGGTGTTTTGCTAAAGCAGCCATAATGAAATGAAGGTGTCATTGTTTGGATACTTCACACACACGTGCTTTTTAATTTCACAGACTACAACTACCAAGCTGTAATCAAAGCACATTGATTCCCCTCTCACACCCTGCACGCACTTAAAACAAAATAAACAGGCGTCTCAGTCTCACGCATGTATAGGCAAAACTGTATCAGACCGGTGTAACGTTGGTAAATCTTCCATTGCACAGAATGATTTTGTAGCACGTGCAATAAATGACAGTCGAAAGATACAAACAGTGCTGCTATACATTTGCTTGGTATAACCGCATTTATAGTTTTCTACAAATGCAATAAATCAAATGCCTCCATCACTCAACCAACGCTAAGGGTAACATTACCTAGGTCCTTATTGATATTACAAGATTAACGTACCTGCAGTAAAAACCAAGCATGTCCGATAAACATCCTCAGATTTATTTCGGCTTCAAGAAGAAATGGGAATTACACTTCATGTGAACATAGTCCTATCCTTATTAGATGTTCACTGCGGTAAATTACAGTCCTTGTATGAAGCGTCCATTGTTTTTTCCAACCCACTTTTAACTTCCAACAAAATTACGTCTCACTGCAACGATGCGCCATCTAGTGGACAAACGACTACTTCTCGCCAATACTGAAAATGCAGCCATGATGATGATGATGAATATTTATTTTGGCTTTCTTTTAATCCTACTGATTTTCATTTTTTACCGGGGGGGGGGGGGGGGGGCAAATCACAAATGAGTGATTATGAGCCAGGTTGATGTGGGCCCTTGAGACCAACATACCATAAAAGATTCACAGAGAACTGTGTCTGCCCTACCCTCCTTTCGGGGGGTCCAGTCCAGCGGGGGGGCTGCAGATGAAAACGAAAAATGACGGTTCCATGCTATCCATGTGGGGGTACATGCCCACCAAGTTTTGTGTACCCCGGTCTTTCAGTGTCCCGCGAATCCTTGTTGGTGTACGTCACTAAATGTACACATAAATTATTTTATTGTAAGGCCCCCCATGAACGAAAGTACACAAAACTTGGCATGCATTCAGAGGGTGTCATAATGATCCTACACTTTTAATTTTGTGCAGTTTTGACCTTGTCAGCCAGAGATATTGAGATGAAAACACCTAATTTTTTGCTTTTTAATTTTTAACTAGGTGGCACTATACATGAAATAAGTGGTAATGGGATGGGTTGACATGCCCCCTTAAGACCAACATACAAAAAAAAGGTGGACCTCCTAGGCCCTACGGTTCTCGAGATATTCACAGAAAACTGTCTCCGGCCACCTACAGGCCAGTTGGTGTATAGTAACATAAATTAATTTATTGTGTGGCCCCCCATGAACGGAATTCCACAAAACTTGGCGTGCATACAGAGGGTGTCATAATGATCCTACACTTCCAATTTCGTGCAGTTTTGACTATGTTAGGTCACAGATACCTTCAATTACACCACCTCATTTTTACTTTTTTGTGTTTAACTAGGTGGCGCTATACATGAAATGAGTGGTTATGGAATGAGTTGACATGGCCCCTTGAGATCAACATACAAAAAAAAATGGTCCTCCTAAACCCTACGGTTTTCGAGATATTCACAGAAAACTGTGTCTGCCCTACCCTCCTTTCGGGGGGTCCAATTCAGCGGGGGGGCTACAGATCAAAACGAAAAACGATGGTTCCATGCTATCCATGTGGGGTTACATGTCCACCAAGTTTCGTGTACCCCGGTCTTTCAGTGTCCCGGGAATCATTGACGGAAATTTGGGCATGCGAAAAAGAAAAAAAGAAAAAAAAAAAAAAAAAGAAAAAAAAAAAAAAATCTGACTAAACCTATATGACCGCCGCTTCGCTGCGCGGCGGTCATAATAAAAATAGTGGCTGCTGCTGAAGCGGCAGCATAAGCGGCAGCCCGCGTTTCAGCCAGCCTCGTTTAAGACGGACACGGTCAAGACAAGCAAGTTTACCATATTCCATCTTTAGTGTTTTGCTACCCCTTCCGTAATTTTCGCTTTCAAATGACCCATCGTCAGTCTTCAAATCAGAATCAGGCTTTTCTAACTGGAAGCAAGACGGTGGCTTCAAAGACCATTCCAAATAAGACCATTGTAAAAATAGTTGTTGAAAAAATTGTGTAAATATGATGTAGTTGTTGCTCACATGCTGTGTGTGTGTGTGTGTGTGTGTGTGTGTGTGTGTGTGTGTGTGTGTGTGTGTGTGTGTTTTAATGTACGCAAACTGGCAGTGAAAGTGGTTTCTCTTATCAACAAAAGGGGAAACAGTTAAAGTAAAACGTGTTTAATTGAACGAAAAATGTGTGTATGATGATGTATGATTTCTGTTTAAAATAGCAATGTATTTCCACTGAAGTGTCTATTATATTTTAGTTTTATATTGTGTTTTCAATGCACATTATAAATAAATGGGAAAATTGTTAAGAATTGTATTGGCTTTTTTGTTTTTTAGCATTTAGCATTCAAGTATTTGAACAAGGTAAGACTGGTGAAATGTATGCACCTTACTGCTGTGGTGTAGTCTAGGTAGCTGTAGTGGGTATACTGTGATGAACCCCAAATATTAATACCTATCCTTGTCTGTTTTAAGTGGGTATACTGAGATGGTGATGCTTTTTAAGTGGGTATACCAGAGACTTTCTAATGAGGAGACACAGCACTCAAAAAATCCTCCATAGAAATGCATGGGGCTAGTTTGTAACGCCAATGGCGTTGTCTACACATATCCCACCCCTTCCTCGGCAAAACGTCAACATGTGAATACATTGAGCCAATCATATGGTGTGTTGTGAAGACATCGTGCCAATCATGTGTTGTGAACTTGCCGCTGGAGCAAGATTGGTGTCGTGAAGCCTTGCGCACGCATATTTCTGCCGAATAGGATGCCCGATGAGTGACCAAAAAGCGTTGTAATATGGCCATCGAGTGGAGGGACTTGCCTAAAAGGACTTTGGGTATACCGCGTATAGTCCTGCATATCACGTAGACAACGTGCCTCTGCCTTACTGAACAAGAGATTTTCTGTGTATGGATGTTGACCGGATCTTGGCCCCTCAGTGTATGATGTGGCCCCTTTATGGCCCCTGTCTCAGAAAAATCCTAGAACCGCCACTGCTAGCAATCTATCTGAAATAACACCTATTTGAAGCCCATTTTTCATGTAACATAGGCTATTGTTTATTAGTGTAGGCTACATAGCTTAAACTGTGTAGGCTATGTTTAAACAGTAGGGCCTATTGCGAGTTTAATGTCAGCATGTTGACTTTAAAGTCGACACGTCGAGATTAAAGTAGATATGATATTTCAACTTTATTCTCGAAATGTCGAGTTTAATGTCGAAATGGTGACTTTAAAGTCAACATGTCGAGTTTAATCTCGCCATGGCAAAAAAATGTTCTTAATGTGTGGCCCTAATACTCCGTTGTATGGGTATCCATGATTTGTGATATTAATGACAATAACATTTGAATGCTGAAACCTTCATCAGTCTGCTGTTATCTTCTCTACTCACCTTGAGAGTCTCCACATCCTTCCTCAGCTCCTGCAGCTCCTTCTCTCTCTCCTGGATTCTCTGCTGGAATCTCTTCTGGGTCTGCCCCAACTGCTTCTGTTCATAGAAATACAGACAAACTCAACTATGCTTCCTATTTATTTATCAAAACAATGATTACAAATACATGTAGCCCATTGCTATGTCTTGATGAACAGGTAGGCCTAATATAAACAACATGAACTCTGTTCAGTTGGAGAACTGGTTTAAAGCATTAAACACAAATCAAGCTGGATCAGGACCTGTAATATCGGACCCTTTATGCCGTATCACATTCAGGTTGATGCTGCCATGTCAGTGTTTAACAGGTTATACGACATTTTGCACTTTGCACTTGCCAATGATTTCCTGGTTTGTGAGTTCTCTAATGAGAACAAGAGTCTGCAAAAAAATCAGTAAACTTTAAGAACTATAATGTTCCTGTTAAATACAAACACATTATTTGTGTATCACACCTCTCAAATGAAATGAAGACACACGTGTAGCTCCAGTACTCACCTGTTTGTTTTTCCATTCTGCTGCAGCTGTGACTGTGTCATGGCCTTTATGTTCGTCCATCGTGCACAGATAGCAGATACAACTCTGATCAGTACGACAAAATATTTCTAAAACTTTCTTATGTTCAGAGCAGATCCTCTCCTGTAACTGGCCTGTGGCATCAATCACTGAGTGTTTTCTTCCTGGGTGAATATCATTATGAACTTTGAAGTGGGTTTCACAGTAAGACACCAAGCACTCCAAACAGGACTTCGCAGCTTTGAGTTTTCTCCCAGTGCAGACATCACACTCCACATCTCCAGGTCCAGCAGTAGATAGAGCAGGAGGGGCAGCGTGCATTCTGGTCTTCCTTAGTTGTTCCGCTAGCTCTGCAATAACATTATTTTTGTTTAAAACGGGTCTTGGAGCGAATGTCTGTCTGCATTGTGGGCAGCTGTAAACTCCCTTCTGGTCTTCCTGATCCCAGCAGCCCTTAATGCAGCCCATACAGTAATTGTGTCCACAGAGAATAGTTACTGGATCCTTCAGTAGATCCAAACAAATCGGACACATTAAAATGTCGTCGTTACTTGAAATCGCCTCTGCCATTTCCCTTACGTGCTAACAAACACTAGCCTACGAGAAGCTGCTGAGCAACATTTTATTTCACTTTCGTTTCTTCTGAGTTTTGTTCACAACTTCCTTGTTGCGTGCAGAACGGGGTCACAGTGCCAGCCCACTTTTGTTAATCATGAATAATAAATAGCATGACAAGATACATACATGATGTGACCTATTATAAAATACTAACATCAGCTTTATAGCCTACATCTCTAGGCCTACTTTATTGCTTTAATTGTGAGTTTCCCTTGGATATGGAAATATTAAAACATCCCAAATTTGATTCTAAAATACTTTCCCCTCAAACTAGATAATTAGAAAAAAATAGGTTAGGCCTATCGGAATTCGAGAAGCTTTCATGTAAAGCCACCGACTCAGAAGTGACAAAATGCTTGGGCAGACGGGCGCAGTCTATTCATAATTGGGATATCAGCTGTAATGGTGCTGCCATCTAGTGGAGATATGTTGTACTATGTGCCTCAAACTCTGCACAGCAAGGAGTAAAATGAGCTGTACTGTAGGAGCCAGGCATAAATCAAGACTGAGGTTATATTCATGATGTGTGTATTTTAATAGCGTGTTTATTTAGCTTCGTGTCATGAGTATTTTCTGCTAGGTATAATACAAATGATTTCATTCAAGTCTGAAACATGTAAAGAAAATACTCAGCATCAGAATTGGCCATTACAGAAAAAAGGCCAAAACAACAGGTGTTTGGCAGATAACTGGGTGCATGTGCATTGCTGCACGAGTGGTAAAGTGAGCCGTTCAGGTGTGATAGAGGCACTAAGTGGGCAGCGCCAGGCCCAAGTTCATTTTTTTTTTTTTAAGTATATATTTTTTTTATGCCTTTAATGACAGGACAGGAAGTGAATGGGAGAGAGAGTCGGGGTGGGATCCGGAAAGGACCACAGGTCGGGAATCAAACCCGGTCGCCGGCGTACGGTACAGGTGCCCCAGCCAGTCGTGCCACGGCCGGGGCCTCCCAAGTTCATTTATACCTGCACCTGTGCAGTTTGTTTATTTGTATCTGCACCCAGACACACCTGTGCAGTTTGTTTATTTGTATCTGCACCCAGACACACCTGTGCAGTTTGTTTATTTGCATCTGCACCCAGGCACACCTGTGCAGTTTATTTTTAGTTCAGGGTTCTTGAAAGGATACCAGTCCAGCGGTCATGCAACACAATAATAACAGGCAGTGCAGAAGATACCCCATTAAAATAAGCCTTTTACAGTTACTGTCTGAGGTTAGAGTGCACTATATGGTGCTTCTATTTCTATCTATACCACAGACCTGTTTGTTGTGTCATAATAATGTATACACAATATTGTAGAGTCATACGCCCCTTTATTCTCACCTAAGGAGGACTGGAGGTGTGAGGGGAGGTGGTGGGTTGTGAGCAGAGTTAAGCCAATGCTGTTGCTTCGGCAGGTAAACTGCAGAATAAGTTACCTGGCAGATGAAGAAGGAGGAGTGGCAAATTCCGTCACGCTCCTCCTGAACTTCCGTTTGTAAACGCCATTAATCTCCAGCTCCTCCGTGGGCTCCCCAGTGCCATCCCTGGAGATGGACTGCAGCTGATCCAGGACAACTTGTCTCCATGACAACCATGCCATGCCCCAAGGTAGCAAAATGTACTTTATTTGTGCTTTAATACATACATGTACTGTAATTCCATAAGTGACCTGAAAACAGACTGACAACTGACATCATAACACTTCACAAGATGAAATTGAATATTGCAAGTGAGGCGTTTCAAATCCTGGCCAATTAAATGCACAATTTGGAAGAAAACAAGGATTTCAAGAATCTCATTTTTTGGTGCTGCTTTAGGATTAATGCAGATTAAATATTTTGTTACATACAATGGCTTTCGCAAACAGCCATGTCACTCAAATACTCCTGGGAGGATTTCAACAACACTCAACATGGTTAAGACTTGCACACTAAAACAATAAACAAACAAACAAAAAAGAAAACATATCAGTGATGAGATGGAAAGAATATGAGCATATATATTTTAGTGTGTGAGGACTAACATCAGCTGATGAAGTTCCCGCCGTTTAAAGGCATCAGTGTTACAAGAGACAAGAGGAAGATGTAATCATATTTTGAGTGGTTATTAGAAAGTTACTGTATAACGGTACAACAAATGTAGTGGAAAAAAATCTCCAGACTTTGCCTGCAGACTGTAACCTGAAAACACGTGTCTCTAATGTGAAGGAACAGACATGCCCTTCCTTACTGTTAATCTATCGTCTTCATAATCTCACACATGCTCATGGAGAAGGACATGATCACATAATTCATCCTGAAGAGAATACCAGTGTGTGTGTGTGTGTGTGCAGATAGAGGAATCTCTATCCAGCCCCTCACATTGGTTCTATGTGCCTTCACTACAACTCCTGCCCATTACAAAGTTGATTATGTTTATTTACATGACTGATTCATGTCAGGACTGCTATTCTGCTATTCTATGGGGCTCCATTGCTCGTCTGCAACTGGTACAAAATGCTGTTGCCCGTCTTTTAACTAGCACACGAAAGTATGAGCACATTTCACCAATTTTAGCTTCAATCCACTGGTTGCCTGTCCATTTTAGAATTAATTTTAAAACTCTTTTATTTGTTTTTAAAGCCTTGCATGGCCTTGCCCCACCTTACCTTTCTGAGCTGCTCCACACATACACTCCCAGCCGCTCTCTCAGGTCAGCTGACCAGCTGCTCCTGACAGAGCCCAGAGCCAGGCTAAAATCTAGAGGGGAACGAGCTTTTGCCGTTGCAGCTCCGAAACTATGGAACAATTTGCCCCTTCACATCAGACAGGCCCCTTCACTGTCTCTTTTAAGTCCCATCTTAAAACTCACCTCTTTCTCTGGCCTTTAACCCCAGGTAGTGTGTTGATGGTATGTAGATGTGTTATGTGGGCAGTATATTTTATTTATTTTATTTTATTTTTTTGGATTTGAGTTAGTTTTTATCTCTTTTTACTTTTATTTTAGTTTTTTATGTCTTTTTACTTTTATTTTTTACTTTTATTTTAGTTAGTTTTTATCTCTTTTTAATTTTAATAGTTTATCCTATTATTGTGCTTCTGTGGTGTCTTAATGTGTTTCTTATCTTGCTGTACAGCACTTTGGGAACCTTGTGTTTGTTTAAAATGTGCTATATAAATAAAGTGGATTGGATTGGATTGGATTCTGTCTTATTAATGTTTATATTTGGATGATTAACAAGTTGTGTAAGGGTTGGGTCATCACCTTTTTGTCAACATTGTGACCAGTTTCAAATACTAATGCAGATTTTCAAAACCATGATCCATGGTGTGGATGAGTACGTAATGTTGTTGTTTTATAGAGCAACTATTCAATCCATAATACGCTATGGCATCACAACATGGTTCTGTAACCTGACTGTAAAACACAACTCCAGAACCTTGTTAAGAGGGCAGGGAAACTTAAAGCACAACTCCAGAACCTTGTTAAGAGGGCAGGGAAACCTAAAGCACAACTCCAGAACCTTGTTAAGAAGGTAAAAATAATGTGGACTCAGCCCCCATCCTCCTTAAATGAGATTTGTGAGGACCCAGTTAGGAAACAAGGATTTAGGAGCCACAGACCCAACTGATGTACTAAACACAGAGTACGAGCTGATGCCTCTGGGCAAAAGATACCGGCTTCATGTAGGCTAAATAGACTCAAGTTCTCCCTAGTACCGCTATCAATGAAGCTACTTAATGGTGAATAGTGCAATAGTGCAATTACTGGTGGGTCAATAGTGCAATTACTAGTGGGCAGTGCAATCATTCTTATGGACTGATTTTTTTATACTATTTGTTATTCTGTGTGTGTGTGTGTGTGTGTGTGTGTGTGTGTGTGTGTGCGTGTGTGTGTGCGTGTGCGTACGCTTGGGTAGTGCCTATAGACTCTGTTTTTTATAATGGGTGTTAGAGTGTGTGTGTGTGTGTGTGTGTGTGTGTGTGTGTAATGCCATGTCCTATGTATGGTGCATCTATGTAAAATGGTCTACGTCTTGTCTTGTGGCTTGTATGGCCTCTTTTGTGTATGTGTTGCTGATGCTCTCTGTGTGGCCAAAGCAAAGAGAGAGAGAGCAATTCTGAACAGTCACAGATACAGCTAGGGAGGACATTTGGCCAGATTTTGTACAGAGAGTCCGGCTTTCAAGCCCTCTGTCACACATGCACACACGCTCACACACACGCACGTATGCACGCACACGCGGACACACGCACGCATGCACGCACCCACCCACACACACACGCGCACACACAGAGCAATACTTATCACAGGCACAACTACAGTAGGGTGAACATTCGTCTGAACATTTTTTCAGTACAGTCCGGCTTTCGAGCCCTCAAAATTCAAATCTCAAAGTACTTTATTGTCTTTGCCACAAGAGACATATGAGGCAGCACCAGACCACCAGCTAAAAAAATCCCAAATTGCTGTCCCACATGCACACACACGCGCACAGACACACACACACACACACACACACAGACAGACACACACACACACACACACACACACACACAGACAAACACACACACACACACACTAGCGCTGGTCCATGCAGTGGTATTGGGCTCTAGCTGAAGAGCTTGATGAAGCAGCCCTGGCAGTATGGCTTGTCGTTCTGCTCCTTGAAGGTGCCCTTGTTGAGCTGCTTGAGGCAGAAGGCGCAGACGAAGTGCTCGGGGTGGAACTTCTTGGCCATGGCGCTGATGCAGCGACCGTGAAGGGATGTGATCTGTGCATGAGTGTGTGTGTAGTGCTACTAACCTGTAATGGGATGTGATCTGTGCATGAGTGTGTGTGTAGTTCTACTAACCTGTAATGGGATGTGATCTGTGCAAGAGTGTGTGTGTAGCGCTACTAACCTGTAATGGGATGTGATCTGTGCATGAGTGTGTGTGTAGTGCTACTAACCTGTAATGGGATGTGATCTGTGCATGTGTGTGTGTGTGTGTGTAGCGCTACTAACCCATGATGTGCTATGATGAGATGATCTGTACATGAGTGTGTGTGTAGTGCTAAGAGCATCTATGTGTAACTGAGTCACAATAACTTC
>NC_055964.1:30612052-30647052 GCF_018492685.1 Alosa sapidissima | reverse complement strand
CAATATGAACTGACAACATGTACTGAGTGTGTGTGTGTGTGTGTGTGTGTGTCTGTGAGTGGGTGTCCGTGTGTGTACTGTATGTGTGTCTGTATGTGTGTGTGTGTGTGTGTGTGTATCTGTGAGTGGGTGTACGTGTGTGTACTATGTGTGTCTGTTTGTGTGTGTGGGTGTGTGTGCTTCTGTGTGTACATGCATGCATGTGTGTGAGAACAGAGAACATTGGTGGTAAGTTGTAGGAGTGTGTGTAAGGAGATGTCTTATCTCCTGGATGAAAATTATACTCTTTCCCATTCATTTCCTATGGCGGTCATTTTTGACCGTAAACAAAAAAAGTGTTTCTACATTGAATAAATCACTCAAAATTCAAAGAAAGTAGTCAAAAAAAATTCTATGTGTTCAAAAGCCTTTTGTGAAGGATATCATAAGATTTTGAGGCAATCTGGTGAAAAATGGCATATTTATGGTACAGGGAATGTGTAAATCGGTCATTTTTGACCAGAACAGTGTTAGAAGGTTAAGGGGCCATGTCAACCCATTCCATAACCACTCATTTCATGTATAGCGCCACCTAGTTAAAAACAAAAAAGTAAAAATGAGGTGTTGTAATCGCAGGTATCTGTGATCTAACTGTGACCTAACATAGTCAAAAGTGAACGAAATTGGAAGTGTAGGATCATTATGACACCCTCCGAATGCACGCCAAGTTTCGTGGAATTCCGTTCATGGGGGGCCACACAATAAATTAATTTATGTTACTGTACACCAACTGGCTGTAGGTGGCCGGAGACAGTTTTCTGTGAATATCATGGAGGGCCATACAATAAAATAATCTATGTGTACATTTAGTGACCGTACACCAACAGAGTTTTCTGTGAATATCTTGAGAACCGTAGGGCCTAGTATGACCAATTTTTTGCGTATGTTTGCCTCCAGGGGTCATGTTAACCCATTCCATATGCACACATGTGCATAAACAGATACACACGCACACACATACACTCACAGTAAGTAAGTATGACACATACTCACACAGTAGACATATGTACGCATGCATGCACATGCACACATACAGGGACATACGCAGGCACACACACAAGCACATGCACGCACGCACACACACACACACACACACACCCACACACACACACATAAATATAAACATGTACAAGCACACATGCACACAATTCAGAATTATGAACAGGCAAGATGGGGGTGGGTTGTATAAAATGTATTTTACATGTGAAATCTATGAACTAATCATGTTTTGGTACTTGTTGTCTAGCAGATACCAGTGAGAATTGAGTGTGCATAATGCAATTCAGTGAGACAGTTAGAATCATATATGCCTTTCAGCGTGACTTATTTTTGTGGAAAAAATGTGCTGAACTGGGTGTGTTAGTGTTAGTGTGTGCAGAGAAAGATGTGTTAGTATATATTCAACAAAATGTGTTTTTGAGAAGAAAATTATCCATTTAGCCAATTGTGTTTTGTAGGTGTGAGTCTGTGTTAAGAGTTTAGAAAAAGTATCTGAAGTATGGGTAAGTGCTTGTTAGCGATTGAAAAAAACTGTAATGTTACTGTGTGTGTGTGTGTGTGTGTGTGTGTGTGCGTGTCAGGGATGGAAATTAACCACCCGCCCCCCGCCAAATAGTATAGTTTTGTGCGCTGGCGTGTGAATTTGGTCAACTTACCAGCCACTGTGGCGGGTAGAGCTAGCGTACCACAAATAGTCAGATCCGGTCTAATTTTCATACTTATTGACGGTTAAAAATAAGAAAGTGTCTGTAGGGATCATGTAGCCTAACGTTACCAGCCTATAAGGGTAAATCGCGCTGATTTGAAGTTCTACAACTCGTACTGAGCCGCCACCGCAGCATAGCCTATAGGCACTGGTGCAGCGCTTCACTTTCACTTCACTACCATTAAGAAACTGTCACTATGCTTTCATGTGCCACTGCTATATTATTTCAGGATGACTGCATAGACATAAATCTAGTGAGATCTGTGGATCTGCGTTATATCTTCACAGGCTTATATTCTCACGTAAATAGTTCTCTTTTGAATTGGCCCGTAGGCCTATTTAATCCGGCCCGCGACACGCTGCTATTTAGACCTATGAGGCAGACAGAAGCAAGCAAATGTCTACACGGTCTCCAACGTTGGGCTTTTGTCATATATGATAAGGCCAAATACAAAATAAATGTTAACAATATTGCCTAGATAACTGTACAACCAGAGTTTTTCCAATGTAGTTTCACAAAATGCTAAGCATGCATATTACGTTTCTTAAAGCTGAGCTGTGGTTAAATTGTTCAGTGCATGATTTCATTACGGGCCAAATAGAAAATAAATGCTAAATGTTAAATATAGCCTTGATACCTGTAAATATTTAAATCAGATGATGTACACTATAGTTAGATCAAGTTGGAGAGTTGAATTATAGGATGCTCCAGAACTCACACAAACGGAGTCTTAAAGGAGCCACACCACTTTTATGACAAGACACTATAGCATATGAATGTGGTTCTGTTGACCTTTAGTTTTGTTGCTACTGTGCTTGGAGGACAGCTGGTAGGTTTAGGGCAAAACTCAGCACATTTTAGTCGTATTGCAATAATGCCGATTACCGTGATCATTTTGGGTAGCCTACTATAATCATGATATCACATTTTCATGCCGTTTCTCTACTATAATCATGATATCACATTTTCATGCCGTTTCTCTACTATAATCATGATATCACATTTTCATGCCGTTTCTCTACTATAATCATGATATCACATTTTCATGCCGTTTCTCTAGACTAGCATTTGTGTGTGTGTGTGCTTGTGTGTGTGTGTGTGCCTGTGTGTGTGTGTGTGCCTGTGTGTGTGTGTGTGCCTGTGTGTGTGTGTGTGCCTGTGTGTGTGTATGTGCCTGTGTGTGTGCCAGTGTGTGTGTGTGTGTATGTGCCTGTGTGTGTGTGTGTGTGTGTATGTGTGTGTGTGTATCTGTCTGTGAGACTGTGTGTGTGTGTGTGTGTGTGTGTGCCTGTGTGTATGTGTCTGTGTGCGTGTGTGTGTGTGTGTGTGTGTGTGTGTGTGTGTGTGTATGCCTGTGTGTGTGTGTCTGTGTATGTATGCCTGAGTGTGTGTGTGTGTGTGTGTGTGTGTGTGTGTGTGTGTGTGTGAGTATGTGCCTGTGTGTGTGTGTGTGTGTGTGTGTGTGAGAGTGAGTATGTGCCTGTGTGTGAGTATGTGTGTGTGTGTGTGTGTGTGTGTGTGTGTGTGTGTGTGTGTGTGTGTGTGTGTGCATATTTATTTGTGTGATTGCATACAGTACATTAGTGCAGTGGTTCTTAACTGATCTTTTCTTTGGGACCCACAATTCCCCATGTTTACAAAGTCATGACCCATATGTATGTGGCTGTGTGTGTGTGTGTGTGTGTGTGTGTGTGTGTGTGTGTGTACGACCCATGTATTTTTTTTAGCAATCAAGCGGAATACGCTGAGCTACATGGTAGGACACACACAGTGCCTGTAGGCCTACTTGTTTGGAACATGCTGATGTTTGGCATTACATTTGTGAAGTCTTCAACTCCTCATGTCACCTCTCAAAGTACTCGACAGGTTTGTCTTTGACAGATGAGCTTTGTTTCCATGTGGCGTTTTCGCTCATGAGCCAGCAATTCAGTGAACACCGCACACTGAGGTTTCTGTCCCGTTTTGTCCCAATGTAAGTGAATCCATATCCTACTTCAAATATTCAGGGTTGCAGCCTACTTGCGTTTACTGCTAAAATGATGTCTAACATGACCTGTCATATAAAACATTGTATATGTCGTTGGTAATTACTGACATACAAATAAAGTCTATCGAAATAAAGGTTCAATATTACATCTGATAAGGTAGGATTTTAAATGGGCGATTTTTTTTTTTTAGAGAGGAGTGGAGTTGTGCATGTGTGTTTGCGTGGTGGTGTAGCAGGGTGGTGTGTGGTGGTGTGCACGTGTGGTGTGTGGTGGTGTGCACGTGTGTTTGTTTGTGTCCAACTTACACTGCAAGAGCTCCTCTCTGGTCACTGGTTCAGGACAAGCAGCCTGGACATCAGACACTGAAACAGAACATGTCACTTTACTACCAAAAACTTAGATTTTGCAGTATAAAGAGACTATATAATGATGACGGCATATTCATTTTCAAATCAAATCAGTAGAGGTTGTATAAAGAATGTTATGTGGCATTATGAGTCCCCAGCTACTTAAATCTTAAAGGCCTCCAACCTCCCACTGACGAGTCCCTCATCTTCATTAGGAGGGTAGGGGCATGTTTAGAGTCCCTCATCTTCATTAGGAGGGTAGGGGCATGTTTAGAGGCCCTCATCTTCATTAGGAGGGTAGGGGCATGTTTAGAGGCCCTCATCTTCATTAGGAGGGTAGGGGCATGTTTAGAGGCCCTCATCTTCATTAGGAGGGTAGGGGCATGTTTAGAGGCCCTCATCTTCATTAGGAGGGTAGGGGCATGTTTAGAGGACCTTCAGTTCTAACCCACCACAATCAGTTCATTATCACAAGACAACTGCAGAAGTAATTGGTGTAATCTAGTGGTTTGGAGTAAATGATAAGGTTACTGTTTGTTAAAGCTGAATTCTAACTCTATCTCTGATCTCAGCTTCTGCTTTTGTTTGTTGTTATTGATAAATGTAAAGATCTTAACTCTGGGGCCCAGCCACAACCCCCATGCCTTTATAGGTTTGATATCTGAAAGAATGTTTTAAAGATGAAAAGATTCAGTGAGACCATCATTCCGTTGCTTGACCCCAAATGTAGAGACTTGGAGGCTGTTAGAATCAGTGAGTAAAGACTTACTGGCTGGTGGCAGCACCTCCTTACTGTTTGTTCTTCTGACTGGGAGTTCAGGATCAGTATCTGGGAACCAACACAGAGACACTCATTCACCCAGGATCAACAAAACAAACAAACGCACATCTTGCGTTGCATATTATTCTTTTGTGTGTACTCTACTTTTTGGGAAATGTAACTTAATGACAGACTTACATTCTAAAGACTGGATGATCTTGATTTGTGCCACTGTTGAGAGACACAGAACACACAGAGTGAAATTAATCCAAAACTGTTTGAATATAACAGTGTGTTGTAAAAGTTCATAATTGTGCCCATTCTAGATATTTGTCCAACCTTTTGCAGATATCTTGGCTACTTCCTGCTTGAAAATGTCTTCCAGTTTCTCCTCCAGCTGCATCTTCACTGCAGAGACAGATTCCTTCACAGCCTCAAAAGAGAAACTTTGGCTGAAGGTTATGCTGGGTAAGTCTTTAGAGCGAGGAGAATCTCTGAAGGATGGAATATTCTACCGAGAAAAATATAAGAGTTGAACAGTTTATTATGAAGGTCATGCTGGTTGGAACTGTACTGCAAGGAGCACCAGTGACTGACAACATTCTGCAGAGAGAAACACACAAGAAGAGACAGGCCACCTGAATATTCAGTCAGGGCTGTTTCCCCCAAATGCTGCAGACATAATGAAGTTCATCAGTTGGTTTAGTGTGTGTGTGTAATTGTGCATTAGTGTGTTTAAGTGTGTGTGCATGTTAGATAAATACTGTACATACTGCATGTAAAGCAATACAATCTATGTGTTACCTCATCAAACATCATACAGCTCACATACAGAGTTTTATTCCACAATGTTGATGTTTGGACATATGTCATATATTTCACAGAAAGCTATCAACTCAATATTTTGTCTTATTCTTTACATTTATGTTCAGTTTCAGGAGGGCAGGTCAATGTTACCTTGAGGAAATGGATGTGATCCTCTGTGTGTGAAAGCTGCTCCAGTTCAGCATCTCTCCTCTTCAGCTCAGCAATCTCCTGCTCCAGTTGCTTCAGGAGTCCTTCAGCCCGACTCACCTCAGCCTTCTCCTGAACTCTGATCAGCTCTGTCACCTCAGAGCGCCTTCTCTCAATGGAGCGGATCATCTCAGTGAAGATCCTCTCACTGTCCTCCACTGCTGTCTGTGCAGAGCTCTGTTAGGAGACACACAAAGAGGAGGGCAGGAGACACACAGAGGGAGGTGAAGCTGAAAGTGTTTCATGGTGTCAGTGGTTCTTTGAGTGCTGTAGAGATGATAGCAGAGGCTCAGTTACTCACTGGGCTCACAACAATCTAGCCCAAGAAGGTGGAATTACAACGTGATACTGCTAATGTTAACTCTTTCATCCCCCAGAACTCAGCAGTTATATCACAGGCTTAATTTGACACAAGAATTAGAACTCTTTACAGTACTGCCAATTTTGACCCCGAGAATTAAGCATTAATGTTATTGATTTTGCAGCTTAGTTCCTAATGTCTATTAATGTTGTGTGTGTCTGCTATTATATCCATCATTAAGCAAAAGGATAAAACTAATTCTGAGTATTGATGTTATGGGTATCCATGATCTGTGATATTAATGACAATAACATTTGAAAGCTGAAACCTTCATCAGTCTGCTGTTATCTTCTCACCTTGAGAGTCTCCACAGCCTTCCTCAGCTCCTGCAGCTCCTTCTCTCTCTCCTGGAGTCTCTGCTGGAATCTCCTCTGGGTCTGCCCCAACTGCTTCTGTTCATAGAAATACAGACAAACTCAACTATGCTTCCTATTTATTTATCAAAACAATGATTACAAATACATGTAGCCCATTGCTATGTCTTGATGAACAGGTAATATAAATAACATGAACTCTTTTCAGTTGGAGAACTGGTTTAAAGCATTAAACACAAATCAAGCTGGGTCAGAACCTGTATATTGGACCCGCCGTATCACATTCAGGTTGATGCTGCCATGTCAATGTTTAACAGGTTATACAACATTTTGCACTTTGCACCTGCTAATGATTTCCTGGATTGTGAGTTCTCTAATGAGAACAAGAGTCTGCAAAAAATCAGTAAACTTTAAGAAGTATAATGTTCCTGTTAAAAACACATTATTTGTGTATCAGACCTCTCAAATAAAATGAAGACACACGTGTAGCTCCAGTACTCACCTGTTTGTTTTTCCATTCTGCTGCAGCTGTGACTGTGTCATGGCCTTTATGTTCGTCCATCGTGCACAGATAGCAGATACAACTCTGATCAGTACGACAAAATATTTCCAACACCTTCTTATGTTCAGAACAGATCCTCTCCTGCAACTGGCCTGTGGCATCAACCACTAAGTGTTTTCTCGGGTTTGCATCATTGTGAACTTTGAAGTGGATTTCACAGTAAGACACCAGACACTCCAAACAGGACTTCACGGCTTTGAGTTTTCTCCCAGTGCAGACATCACACTCCACATCTCCAGGTCCAGCAGTAGATAGAGCAGGAGGGGCAGCGTGCACTCTGGTCTTCCTTAGTTGTTCCACAAGCTCTGCAGCAACATTATTTTTGTTTAAAACAGGTCTCGGAGTAAAAGTCTGTCTGCATTGTGGGCAGCTGTAAACTCCCTTCTGGTCTTCCTGATCCCAGCAGCCCTTAATGCAGCCCGTGCAGTAATTGTGTCCACAGTTAAGAGTCACTGGATCCTTCAGTAGATCCAAACAAATCGAGCACATTAAAATGTCTTCGTTACTTGAAATCGCCTCTGCCATTTTCCTTACGTGCTAACAAACACTAGCGTACGAGAAGCTGCTGAGTAACAACTTTCTTTCACTTTCGATTCTTCTGCGTGTTGCTTCCTTGTTGCGTGCAGATCGGGGTCAAAGTGCCCGTTCATTTTGTTAATCATGACAAGCTGCATACATAATGTGACCTATTCATAGGTGCCAACTCTCACGCATTGGCCGTTAGTCACACGCATTTGATTAGTTTCACACACTCACACGCCACACCCCCGATTTCTCACGCTGAAGTGTCAACCCGGTCGGTCAGATGCCTGAAAAATGAGTTTAGCCTATCTATAGATCTACCTGTTGAGCCACGGTTATGCTTTCAGAGACGGTGAGAGGGTTCAAGAGCACCCCCTGTCTGTGGAATTTTCTAAATTTTCTCTCATTTGCGATATACTTCAGAAGCCATCCCAGGCGCATTCCCCCGCATTTCCCCGGCTGCAGGTATGCTTTGAGTATTATTGAGTATTTTTCACGCTGAAGTGTCAACCTGGTAGGTCAAATACCTGGCAGATGAGGTTCAACTAAACTAAACCTATACATGATATCACACATCAGGTGAACGTGCGGAATCTAAGCTTTCCAATGATATTAGCGCCAAGTTGCTGTGATAAATGGTTCGCGAGAAAATTAACATTGAACCAAGGTGCAATTTAGGCTAATCATATTTGGATTTTGCACACAGTGCACACCCATTACTCTCGGTTTAATATTTCACTAACCCTTCACACAACACGTGGCAAACCCAATATCACAATAAACAGCAAACCGTACCGAATACGAGGATATAAAGCATGCCTCTGTGCAATAAGTGGTTCCTGAGTAATCCGGTTTTGAAATTGCAACACATTTCTACATAGCCTCATTAGGGCGAAATCATAATGTATTCTAATGTAAACTATTTGTCAGTAGGCCTACATACATTTTTGTAAATTGCTCAGCCATAGATTATCCCACCATCATGGTTCTTATATTGTCAGGTTCCAGCCAATCCCATTACAGATAAATTAATATATTTATATTGGCATGCTTCCTAGTGACATTAATGCAAAAATATGAAGAAAATCAAATAACGAGACACAAATATTGATATAAAGCCTGACATAAGCCATATGCAAACATTCACATCATGCAGATATGGGTACATCCTGAAAAAGGAATAGCATGTAGGCTATAGGCTATGGCCATTACAATGACCAATATATTATCTTAAATAAACCAGCTGAATAACACAGGTGACCACTTCTGCATAATTTCATTGAGTGCTGAAATGTACACACATTTTTGAACATTTCTGAACTGTGAAATGTAGCATATGTTTTTGTGGTTGTGAACTTATTGCAATATCACCATAACTATTCCACCTGTGTGTGCATGGTTATAATTCTGAAGTGCAAAATAGCTTAGGCTACAGCACAAATATTTCCATAAAAATAAGCAAGTTTGACCTCTGAATTTATTTTGAAAGTGCACCTGATTGATGCATTTAAAAGTTAAAATATACAAACATTTCTTAAATTCTTACAAAACACCCACCCACTTTTTAAAATTGTTAGTTTGGACCCCCATTTAATTAATTTCGTAGGCTGGCTTTATTTTGTTATATAGAAGTATCTAAATAACCTGTTAAAATGTACCAGAATTCAGGAAATTGCATCTAGTCCAAAAAAAATTTTCTGGGGGAGAACCCCCATACCCCCCCTCTGAAATGTCCCACCCACTTTTACAATGCCTCCGACGCCCATGGTCCTAGTAGTAGGCTAGATCCTTTTGATACCAATGTTCATTTAACTCTGGGACCCTGGTCCCAGGGATGGATTACTGCACGGGCATTCTGGGCCCAGACCCAGGGGCCCAAGGTGTCAGGGTGCCCTGAAGCCCAAGCCTTTGCATGGAATCATTGCCTCAATATCAACACATCAGGATGTAGGCTATGAATCTGATTGAATTTAGTATTGGCCATCCCCAAAATGCTAGCCTGACGAGCCAGACCCACATTAAAATGTAGGGTCTGGGCACTTACCGTTCGCAGTGCTCAGTCCGAGGGGCGGGATAATCGGTTGTCTTTCAAATTCCCTCTGCACGCAAAAGGACAGCACTGAGTCCCATGCGTTTTCCCACCAACGGAGCTAGTTGGCTAGTTCAAACTTTTGCCATCTCGAAACAAGCGTAACTCGTGTCACACTGTTGGCCAACAGCAATATCCATCTTCTTTGTTTTCAAGTAACAGGGAATTTAAGCCAAACCGTTGCAACTCTGCCATCAATCATTATGTTATGCCCCCCTAACGACTCTATAGACGATTTGATTGGCCTGATAGAAGTTTAATTTTTCGAGCTCACAAGCCAACAGAGAGTTGCTAGACTACCCCTGGAAGCAAATGTAATTTGCTGCCGCTAGGGTGTGTCTAGATTTCTAAGCTACCAAAATGCACCAGAATACAGGAAATCACATCAAACAAATGAAGAAAATTCTGGGGGAGGACCCCCAAACCCCCCTTCCACATGTGTGACAATTAGTGGGGAGCCCTTAATACATGTGGGCCCAGGGGCCCGAAAGTTCATAATCTGTCCATGCCTGGTCCCTACTGTACACCTGAGAACCACTGATGTACGTTTTTTTTTTACTGTACTGTATAATGCTGAATGAATCCAGTCATGTCAACAGGTGGCAGTGTTGTGGTCTGGAGAAGTCGTGGGCATCAGCAGCATTTGTATTTCTAACTGCTGATTTCCCCCAGAGAGCCAGACAGATAACAGACAGATGGAGGGTTCTGTGTGCTGTGTGTGGAAACAGTGTGAAGTGACAGGAGTCTGATGGAGGAGAAGAGAAAACAGGATGAACTTGGACTTGGATTTTAAAACTCAAAACCAATTATTGGGTGTTTTTTTAACAGCTATATGACCTGGTGATAACGGGGATGCAAGTGCATTGCTGCACAAGTGGTAAGTGAGCCGTTCAGGTGTGATAGAGGCACAAAGTGGGCAGTGGCAGGCCAAAATTAATTTGTATCTGCACCCAGACACACCTGTGCAGTTTGTTTATCTATATCTGCACCCAGACACACCTGTGCAGTTTGTTTATTTATATCTGCACCCAGGCCTGTGCAGTTTGTTTATTTATATCTGCACCCAGGCACACCTGTGCAGTTTGTTTATTGGTATCTGCACCCAGACACACCTGTGCAGTTTGTTTATTGGTATCTGCACCCAGACACACCTGTGCAGTTTGTTTATTTGTATCTGCACCCAGACACACCTGTGCAGTTTGTTTATTTGTATCTGCATCCAGACACACCTGTGCAGTTTGTTTATTCGTATCTGCACCCAGGCACACCTGTGCAGTTTGTTTATTTTAAGTTCAGGGTTCCTGACAGAATACCAGCGGTCATGCAACACAATAATAACAGGCAGTGCAGAAGATACCCCATTAAAATAAGCCTTTTACAGTTACTGCCTGAGGGTAGAGTGCACTATATGGTGCTTCTATTTCTATCTATACCACAGACCTTTTTGTTGTGTCATAATAATGTATACACAATATTGTAGAGTCATACGCCCCTTTATTCTCACCTAAGGAGGACTGGAGGTGTGAGGGGAGGTGGTGGGTTGTGAGCAGAGTTAAGCCAATGCTGTTGCTTCGGCAGGTAAACTGCAGAATAAGTTACCTGGCAGATGAAGAAGGAGGAGTGGCAAATTCCGTCACGCTCCTCCTGAACTTCCGTTTGTAAACGCCATTAATCTCCAGCTCCTCCGTGGGCTCCCCAGTGCCATCCCTGGAGATGGACCGCAGCTGATCCAGGACAACTTGTCTCCATGACAACCATGCCATGCCCCAAGATAGCAAAATGTACTTTATTTGTGCTTTAATACATACATGTACTGTAATTCCATAAGTGACCTGAAAACAGACTGACAACTGACATCATAACACTTCACAAGATGAAATTGAATATTGCAAGTGAGGCGTTTCAAATCCTGGCCAATTAAATGCACAATTTGGAAGAAAACAAGGATTTCAAGAATCTCATTTTTTGGTGCTGCTTTAGGATTAATGCAGATTAAATATTTTGTTACATACAATGGCTTTCGCAAACAGCCATGTCACTCAAATACTCCTGGGAGGATTTCAACAACACTCAACATGGTTAAGACTTGCACACTAAAACAATAAACAAACAAACAAAAAAGAAAACATATCAGTGATGAGATGGAAAGAATATGAGCATATATATTTTAGTGTGTGAGGACTAACATCAGCTGATGAAGTTCCCGCCTTTTAAAGGCATCAGTGTTACAAGAGACAAGAGGAAGATGTAATCATATTTTGAGTGGTTATTAGAAAGTTACTGTATAACGGTACAACAAATGTAGTGGAAAAAAATCTCCAGACTTTGCCTGCAGACTGTAACCTGAAAACACGTGTCTCTAATGTGAAGGAACAGACATGCCCTTCCTTACTGTTAATCTATCGTCTTCAAAATCTCACACATGCTCATGGAGAAGGACATAATCACATAATTCATCCTGAAGAGAATACCAGTGTGTGTGTGTGTGTGTGTGTGTGTGTGTGTGTGTGTGTGCAGATAGAGGAATCTCTATCCAACCCCTCACATTGGTTCTATGTGCCTTCACTACAACTCCTGCCCATTACAAAGTTGATTATGTTTATTTACATGACTGATTCATGTCAGGACTGCTATTCTGCTATTCTATGGGGCTCCATTGCTCGTCTGCAACTGGTACAAAATGCTGCTGCCCGTCTTTTAACTAGCACACGAAAGTATGAGCACATTTCACCTATTTTAGCTTCAATCCACTGGTTGCCTGTCCATTTTAGAATTAATTTTAAAACTCTTTTATTTGTTTTTAAAGCCTTGCATGGCCTTGCCCCACCTTACCTTTCTGAGCTGCTCCACACATACACTCCCAGCCGCTCTCTCAGGTCAGCTGACCAGCTGCTCTTGACAGAGCCCAGAGCCAGGCTAAAACTCACCTCTTTCTCTGGCCTTTAACCCCAGGTAGTGTGTTGATGGTATGTAGATGTGTTATGTGGGCAGTATATTTTATTTATTTTATTTTATTTAATTTATTGGATTTGAGTTAGTTTTTATCTCTTTTTACTTTTATTTTAGTTTTTTATGTCTTTTTACTTTTATTTTTTACTTTTATTTTAGTTAGTTTTTATCTCTTTTTAATTTTAATAGTTTATCCTATTATTGTGCTTCTGTGGTGTCTTAATGTGTTTCTTATCTTGCTGTACAGCACTTTGGGAACCTTGTGTTTGTTTAAAATGTGCTATATAAATAAAGTGGATTGGATTGGATTGGATTCTGTCTTATTAATGTTTATATTTGGATGATTAACAAGTTGTGTAAGGGTTGGGTCATCACCTTTTTGTCAACATTGTGACCAGTTTCAAATACTAATGCAGATTTTCAAAACCATGATCCATGGTGTGGATGAGTACGTAATGTTGTTGTTTTATAGAGCAACTATTCAATCCATAATACGCTATGGCATCACAACATGGTTCTGTAACCTGACTGTAAAACACAACTCCAGAACCTTGTTAAGAGGGCAGGGAAACTTAAAGCACAACTCCAGAACCTTGTTAAGAGGGCAGGGAAACCTAAAGCACAACTCCAGAACCTTGTTAAGAAGGTAAAAATAATGTGGACTCAGCCCCCATCCTCCTTAAATGAGATTTGTGAGGACCCAGTTAGGAAACAAGGATTTAGGAGCCACAGACCCAACTGATGTACTAAACACAGAGTACGAGCTGATGCCTCTGGGCAAAAGATACCGGCTTCATGTAGGCTAAATAGACTCAAGTTCTCCCTAGTACCGCTATCAATGAAGCTACTTAATGGTGAATAGTGCAATAGTGCAATTACTGGTGGGTCAACAGTGCAATTACTAGTGGGCAGTGCAATCATTCTTATGGACTGATTTTTTTATACTATTTGTTATTCTGTGTGTGTGTGTGTGTGTGTGTGTGTGTGTGTGTGTGTGTGTGTGTGCGTGTGTGTGTGCGTGTGCGTACGCTTGGGTAGTGCCTATAGACTCTGTTTTTTATAATGGGTGTTAGAGTGTGTGTGTGTGTGTGTGTGTGTGTGTGTGTGTAATGCCATGTCCTATGTATGGTGCATCTATGTAAAATGGTCTACGTCTTGTCTTGTGGCTTGTATGGCCTCTTTTGTGTATGTGTTGCTGATGCTCTCTGTGTGGCCAAAGCAAAGAGAGAGAGAGCAATTCTGAACAGTCACAGATACAGCTAGGGAGGACATTTGGCCAGATTTTGTACAGAGAGTCCGGCTTTCAAGCCCTCTGTCACACATGCACACACGCTCACACACACGCACGTATGCACGCACACGCGGACACACGCACGCATGCACGCACCCACCCACACACACACGCGCACACACAGAGCAATACTTATCACAGGCACAACTACAGTAGGGTGAACATTCGTCTGAACATTTTTTCAGTACAGTCCGGCTTTCGAGCCCTCAAAATTCAAATCTCAAAGTACTTTATTGTCTTTGCCACAAGAGACATATGAGGCAGCACCAGACCACCAGCTAAAAAAATCCCAAATTGCTGTCCCACATGCACACACACGCGCACAGACACACACACACACACACACACACAGACAGACACACACACACACACACACACACACACACAGACAAACACACACACACACACACTAGCGCTGGTCCATGCAGTGGTATTGGGCTCTAGCTGAAGAGCTTGATGAAGCAGCCCTGGCAGTATGGCTTGTCGTTCTGCTCCTTGAAGGTGCCCTTGTTGAGCTGCTTGAGGCAGAAGGCGCAGACGAAGTGCTCGGGGTGGAACTTCTTGGCCATGGCGCTGATGCAGCGACCGTGAAGGGATGTGATCTGTGCATGAGTGTGTGTGTAGTGCTACTAACCTGTAATGGGATGTGATCTGTGCAAGAGTGTGTGTGTAGCGCTACTAACCTGTAATGGGATGTGATCTGTGCATGAGTGTGTGTGTAGTGCTACTAACCTGTAATGGGATGTGATCTGTGCATGTGTGTGTGTGTGTGTGTAGCGCTACTAACCCATGATGTGCTATGATGAGATGATCTGTACATGAGTGTGTGTGTAGTGCTAAGAGCATCTATGTGTAACTGAGTCACAATAACTTCACTGCTGATATAGGACCTAGCCTGTCTGTGCAGGAGGGTCATTGTGTCAGAGATTCTGACAGTTCCTGCCCTGTGATCCACACACACTCCCATTCTGGTATCTGGCCACTAGGGGGAGATGTGTCTCTTCATTATTGTGCCTGAATGAGGAACCAGAGCCAGAGAGGGCCAGACTCCAGGACTGATCTGACCTTTTGATCCTAGTTTCAGTCTGACACACACACACACTCCCACATCATGTACTGATGTCTGACCCCCAGGCCCTTTGCTATTTATTCAACAACAATTTTAACAAACAATTATAAAAGGTTTGAGAAACAAACATGGTTTATTTTCATTGATTACTTGACTCAAAAAGATGAAACATACTCCATCAACAGTAGTGATCATGTGGGCTATTTATTAAAAAATAAATGCAACATCTACCATAACATCCCATACATATGGTACATTTTGTATGCAAGTCTTTTGGGGCAGCCATATCAGCTATGTTGCAACAATAAGTGTATATTTCATCATACACCAAACATCTTTTTTAATCTCTTGAGTACAAGCTCATAAATATCCACTTATAGTCCACATCACGTAATGCCCCACCACCACACACGTGTCACGTATCTGGTCAGCATCTATCTGTATCTGGGGTCTTTACATTTCTGTCCTGCTGTATACAGTGTTGCTCACAACAGCTTCACTGATGATCCAGTGCCTATATAAAACCCAGGGTAGAGTGTGTGAGTGAATGTGGTCTGGACTCTGTGCAGGAGGGTCATTGTGTCAGAGATGCTGTAGAAGGCCAGAGTTCCTGCCCTGTGATCCACATACACTCCTATTCTGGAGCTGGCCACTAGAGGGAGTTTAGTCAGTTTATCATTGTGGCAGAAAGAGGAGCTGGAGCTGCGGGGGAGCAGACTCCAGGACTGATCATTACCTCCAAACATACACTCAACACCTCCTTTCCTGCTGATGCTTTTATATGAGACTGCTATATAACCCCGCTGCCCTCTCCACTCCACCTCCCAGTAGCAGCGTCCAGACACACCCTCTCTACACAGCACCTGATACCTCCCATCAAATCTCTCTGGATGATCAGGATATGACTGGAGCTCAGCTCTGCACTCCACCCTCCTGTTCCCCTCAGACAGATGGAGGTGTCTGTGTGCTGTGTTGGGATCCAGTGTGAAGTGACAGGAGTCTGATGGAGGAGAAGAGAGAAGAGGACACACTTAGACTACTGTGTGTGTGTGTGTGTGTGTGTGTGTGTGTTTGTATGTGTGTCTGTGTGTGTGAGAGTGTATGTGTGTGTGTGTGTCTGTGTATGTGCCTGTGTGTGTGTGTGTGTGTGTGTGTGTGTATGTGTGTGTGCGCCTGTGTGTATGTGTGCGTCTGTGTGTATGTGCCTGTGTGTGTGTGTGCCTGTGTGTATTTAATGTTATTGCGTGCGTGTGTGTGTGTGTGTGTGTGTGTGTGTGTGTGTGTATATGTATTGTATGTGTATTTAATGTCACTGTGTGTGTGTGTGTGTGTGTGTGTGTGTGTGTTTATTTAATGTTACTGTGTGTGTGTGTGTGTGTGTGTGCGTCTGTGTGTATGTGCCTGTGTGTGCGCGCGTCTGTGTGTATGTGCCTGTGTGTGTGTGTGTGTGTGTATTTAATGTTACTGTGTGTGTGTGTGTATTTAATGTTATTGCGTCTGTGTGTGTGTGTGTATGTATTGTATGTGTATTTAATATTACTGTGTGTGTGTGTGTGTGTGTATTTAATGTTACTGTGTGTGTGTGTGTGTATTTAATGTTACTGTGTGTGTGTGTGTGTGTGTGTGTGAATGTAATATTACTATGTTTGTGTGTGTGTGTGTGTGCCTGTGTGTGTGTGTGTGTGTGTGTGTGTGTGTGTGTGTGCGTCTGTGTGTATGTGCCTGTGTCTGTGTGTGTGTGTGTGTGTGTGTGTGTGTGAATGTAATATTACTATGTTTGTGTGTGTATGTGCCTGTGTGTGTGTGTGTGTGCGTCTGTGTGTATGTGCCTGTGTCTGTGTGTGTGTGTGTGTGTGTGTGTGTGAATGTAATATTACTATGTTTGTGTATGTGTGTGTGAATGTAATATTACTATGTTTGTGTGTGTATGTGCCTGTGTGTGTGTGCGTCTGTGTGTATGTGCCTGTGTCTGTGTGTGTGTGTGTGTGTGTGTGTGTGTGTGTGTGTGTGTGTGAATGTAATATTACTACATGTATGTTTGTGTATGTGTGTGTGAATGTAATATTACTATGTTTGTGTGTGTGTGTGTCTGCATGTGTATGTATTATATGAGTATTTAATGTTACTGTGTGTGTGTGTGTGTGTGTGTGTGTGTGTGTGTGTGTGTGTGTGTGTGTGTGTGAGAGAGAGAGTGTGTATATGTATTGTATGAGTATTTAATGTTACTGTGTGTGTGTGTGTGTGTATTGTATGAGTATTTAATGCTACTGTGTGTGTGTGTGTGTGTCTGCATGTGTATGTATTATATGAGTATTTAATGTTACTGTGTGTGTGTGTGTGTTTGTGTGTGTGTGTGTGTATGTGTGTGAATGTAATATTACTATTTTGTGTGTGTGTGTGTGTGTTTTCGAGTCAAAAACTAAATTTCCTGATCGTGGACCAGTCACCCCAGAGATGCTTTCCCTCCGCGACTAAAAAAAAAAAAAAATAGCGGAGACAAGCGGCCAGTCCAGAGCACAGTTCAGTGCTGCCGCTACCCCCACATGCGTTACGCACTGTGTGTAGGGCACCAAGAGACAGAGAAACGACCAACATTTAGCTAATAACTAGTAGCTTTACTGCAAACTGCATTTGCACTCTTGTTAGAGAACGTTTACAATGTCAAAATGCACCAACAGCATGTTACATAAAGATGATACTTTTCGAGTCCTCTCCATTAAGATCCAACTTGAACTTATGCTAGCCTACTCCATTTAATTGAGAACCCCATCTAAGCACGCACGAGAGGGAGAGAAAACGAGTGGCAGGTTCCAGCTGGCTTGTCATTGTTGATGATGATTGATATTTTCTTTTAAATATAAGAAACGTATAAAAGGAAATCATGAAGGCAACAAATACGAGATTAGGGGAAATTGCGGATTTATCCGGTTCTCACTACTGTTCTAAACTATGAGATCCAGGTCACTATGACATAGGCTGCACTCACTGTGATTTGGAAAGTGGACAAGAATATGAAGAGTTGTCTTTGCCTTTGTTTAATGGAAATGGTGAGTCTTGAAGTAGGCCTATTCAATAATTTGTTTACATGAAGCACATTGATATGCCGATTGAAACGCATTCCACTCAGCTAGCTAGGTGGCTACTGGCTACCAGGCTCATAATTCACATTTAATTGCAAACAGAAAATGTCAAGCAAGCATCATGTCATACATGCATCTATTTCCAAAGGAATGAAAGCTGTTTGTGCCAACTTAATATAATGCTTATCATTGTTAATATTGTGCTATTCATGTGGCACAAACAATGTTTGAGTTTGTGGACTAGCCATAGGAATGGAGCTGGTAAAAAAGATCATTATGAGAATGTGTGGACAGTGGCACACAATGGGCTTAAAGTGACAGTGAACCATTTACAAATGAGATAAACAGCATCACATGTGTAGTATTTCTTAAGAAATGAATACTTTAAAACAAAATTACTGTGTCATTATTATCTTTTAAATAATATAAAAGTGTTGACCTTGGCTTCCCTTATGAGTCGCCACTGGCAGACAGCCTAATAAATTGTTTGCAGGCAAATCTGTGGCCTAGCGCAGTGAAATGCCATCAGTCAAATTATTACTCATCCTTACAGTGGGCTCCGAAATTTGGAAAAACAATATTTTTATTTGTCATGTAGCTATCCGTTTTGTACAGATTACTCAGGTATGCACATGTGTATATTGTATGCGCATGCATATATCGTAAAAGACAGAAACATTGAACATATTTTAATCTGTATTTATAAAAAAAAAAATCTTTTAGGATTAGATGGAAGTGTTAAAATTATGATCGATAGTCTAATAATGCCATTATTAAGTGAAGAGTACCTGATGACTTGTTCAGGACTTGAAAAAGATTGGGACTTGGACTTGGACTCGACTTGGCTTTGATGAGACTTGGACTTGGACTCGACTTGCCCTTCTCTGTATTTACTTGGGACTTGACTTGGACTTGAGTGCTAAGACTTGGGACTTACTTGTGACTTGCCAAACAGTGACTTGGTCCCACCTCTGTATGTGTGTATATATATTTTTTTCAGTCGCTAACAAGCGTTTGTCTAACCAGTTGTCACATTTTCAAAACTCTAAACACAATTAGCACAGCATTGGTCTTTTGTGACCATACCATTCACACATTTCATGTTGTTTTCACACAATATGCAGTCAGTGAACACATTTTCACAATGCTTACATTTTCTTAACAAACAAGCTATACCTCCCAACAAAATTATGGATTATTTTTGCAGTATTTACGAATGTTAACACACAACATCCCACAATAGAAAAAACAATATTCTAAACCTTAGATACAGTATAAAAACCTCAGATGCAATGTTGATGAAAACATGTGGCCTAACCCTGAAGTTCGCAGAGATTAGATACAGTAATTTTATGCTTTTTTTTAGTTCCCCCCTTTTTATCTGGGCTTTTTCCCTGTTGTTTTTTTGTTGTGAGTTTCATGGACATTTTGTTCACTGTAAGCAATACTGTAAAACTTTTTCTGTTCTACTGTAAACGGTATTTCTACTGAACCTCCTGTAGTAAACAGGAAAAAAGGAAAACCGGCGCTCATATAGGTTTAGTCAGATTTTATTTTATTTTTCGCATGGCCAAATTTCCGCCAAGGATTCCCGGGACACTGAAAGACCGGGGTACACGAAACTTGGTGGGCATGTAGCCCCACATGGATAGCATTGAACCATCGTTTTTCGTTTTGATCTGTAGCCCCCCCGCTGGACTGGACCCCCCGAAAGGAGGGTAGGGCAGACAGGAGGAGGACCACCTTTTTTTGTATGTTGATCTTAACCTTTAAACACTGTTCGTTGCTACCCCCCTTAATGTACTGTTCGCGGTCAAATTTGACCGGACAGTTTTAACTGCTCTTAAACACCAATATCATGACAAAAAGTATTATTTAATAGAACATTATTGTAAACAGACCCTTATGAGAACATTAACATCTACACCATGTGTGTTTGTGGGAACATGTGGCAACATGACAACATGAACTGACAACAGGAACTGTGTGTGTGTGTGTACATGTTTGTGTATGTGTGTGTGTGTGTGTGTGTGTGTACATGTGTGTGTATGTGTCTGTGTGTGTACATGTGTGTGTATGTGTCTGTGTGTGTACATGTGTGTGTGTGTGTGTGGGGGGGTGTTTCTGTGTGTGCGTGCATGGCTGTGTGTGCGTGCATGGCTGTGTGGTTCACATGCACAAGTGGCAACATGACAACATGAACTGACAACATGAACTGACAACATGAACTGTGTGTGTGTGTGTGTGAGTGGGTGTACATGTGTGTGTGTGTGTCTGTTTGTGTGCGTGTGGGTGGGTGTGTTTCTGTATGAGTGTGAACGCGTATGTGTGCGAACATTGGTGGTTCACACGTACAAGTGGCAACATGACAATATGAACTGACAACATGTACTGAGTGTGTGTGTGTGTGTGTGTGTGTGTGTGTGTTTCCGTGTGTGTACATGCATGTGTGTGCAAACATTGGTGCTTTTCCTGCACATGTGGCAACATGACAACATGAACTGACAACAGGAACTGTGTGTGTGTGTGTACATGTTTGTGTATGTGTATGTGTGTGTGTGTGTGTGTGTGTGTGTGTGTGTGTGTGTGTACATGTGTGTGTATGTGTCTGTGTGTGTGTGTGTGTGTGTGGGGGGGGGGGTGTTTCTGTGTGTGTGTGCATGGCTGTGTGTGCAAACATTGGTGGTTCACATGCACAAGTGGCAACATGACAACATGAACTGTGTGTGGGTGTGTGTGAGTGGGTGTACATGTGTGTGTGTGTGTCTGCTTGTGTGTGTGTGGGTGGGTGTGTTTCTGTATGAGTGTGAACATTGGTGGTTCACACGTACAAGTGGCAACATGACAATATGAACTGACAACATGTACTGAGTGTGTGTGTGTGTGTGTGTGTGTGTCTGTGAGTGGGTGTCCGTGTGTGTACTGTATGTGTGTCTGTTTGTGTGTGTGTGTGTGTGTGTGTATCTGTGAGTGGGTGTACGTGTGTGTACTATGTGTGTCTGTTTGTGTGTGTGGGTGTGTGTGCTTCTGTGTGTACATGCATGCATGTGTGTGAGAACAGAGAACATTGGTGGTAAGTTGTAGGAGTGTGTGTAAGGAGATGTCTTATCTCCTGGATGAAAATTATACTCTTTCCCATTCATTTCCTATGGCGGTCATTTTTGACCGTAAACAAAAAAAGTGTTTCTACATTGAATAAATCACTCAAAATTCAAAGAAAGTAGTCAAAAAAAATTCTATGTGTTCAAAAGCCTTTTGTGAAGGATATCATAAGATTTTGAGGCAATCTGGTGAAAAATGGCATATTTATGGTACAGGGAATGTGTAAATCGGTCATTTTTGACCAGAACAGTGTTAGAAGGTTAAGGGGCCATGTCAACCCATTCCATAACCACTCATTTCATGTATAGCGCCACCTAGTTAAAAACAAAAAAGTAAAAATGAGGTGTTGTAATCGCAGGTATCTGTGATCTAACTGTGACCTAACATAGTCAAAAGTGAACGAAATTGGAAGTGTAGGATCATTATGACACCCTCCGAATGCACGCCAAGTTTCGTGGAATTCCGTTCATGGGGGGCCACACAATAAATTAATTTATGTTACTGTACACCAACTGGCTGTAGGTGGCCGGAGACAGTTTTCTGTGAATATCATGGAGGGCCATACAATAAAATAATCTATGTGTACATTTAGTGACCGTACACCAACAGAGTTTTCTGTGAATATCTTGAGAACCGTAGGGCCTAGTATGACCAATTTTTTGCGTATGTTTGCCTCCAGGGGTCATGTTAACCCATTCCATATGCACACATGTGCATAAACAGATACACACGCACACACATACACTCACAGTAAGTAAGTATGACACATACTCACACAGTAGACATATGTACGCATGCATGCACATGCACACATACAGGGACATACGCAGGCACACACACAAGCACATGCACGCACGCACACACACACACACACACACACCCACACACACACACATAAATATAAACATGTACAAGCACACATGCACACAATTCAGAATTATGAACAGGCAAGATGGGGGTGGGTTGTATAAAATGTATTTTACATGTGAAATCTATGAACTAATCATGTTTTGGTACTTGTTGTCTAGCAGATACCAGTGAGAATTGAGTGTGCATAATGCAATTCAGTGAGACAGTTAGAATCATATATGCCTTTCAGCGTGACTTATTTTTGTGGAAAAAATGTGCTGAACTGGGTGTGTTAGTGTTAGTGTGTGCAGAGAAAGATGTGTTAGTATATATTCAACAAAATGTGTTTTTGAGAAGAAAATTATCCATTTAGCCAATTGTGTTTTGTAGGTGTGAGTCTGTGTTAAGAGTTTAGAAAAAGTATCTGAAGTATGGGTAAGTGCTTGTTAGCGATTGAAAAAAACTGTAATGTTACTGTGTGTGTGTGTGTGTGTGTGTGTGTGTGCGTGTCAGGGATGGAAATTAACCACCCGCCCCCCGCCAAATAGTATAGTTTTGTGCGCTGGCGTGTGAATTTGGTCAACTTACCAGCCACTGTGGCGGGTAGAGCTAGCGTACCACAAATAGTCAGATCCGGTCTAATTTTCATACTTATTGACGGTTAAAAATAAGAAAGTGTCTGTAGGGATCATGTAGCCTAACGTTACCAGCCTATAAGGGTAAATCGCGCTGATTTGAAGTTCTACAACTCGTACTGAGCCGCCACCGCAGCATAGCCTATAGGCACTGGTGCAGCGCTTCACTTTCACTTCACTACCATTAAGAAACTGTCACTATGCTTTCATGTGCCACTGCTATATTATTTCAGGATGACTGCATAGACATAAATCTAGTGAGATCTGTGGATCTGCGTTATATCTTCACAGGCTTATATTCTCACGTAAATAGTTCTCTTTTGAATTGGCCCGTAGGCCTATTTAATCCGGCCCGCGACACGCTGCTATTTAGACCTATGAGGCAGACAGAAGCAAGCAAATGTCTACACGGTCTCCAACGTTGGGCTTTTGTCATATATGATAAGGCCAAATACAAAATAAATGTTAACAATATTGCCTAGATAACTGTACAACCAGAGTTTTTCCAATGTAGTTTCACAAAATGCTAAGCATGCATATTACGTTTCTTAAAGCTGAGCTGTGGTTAAATTGTTCAGTGCATGATTTCATTACGGGCCAAATAGAAAATAAATGCTAAATGTTAAATATAGCCTTGATACCTGTAAATATTTAAATCAGATGATGTACACTATAGTTAGATCAAGTTGGAGAGTTGAATTATAGGATGCTCCAGAACTCACACAAACGGAGTCTTAAAGGAGCCACACCACTTTTATGACAAGACACTATAGCATATGAATGTGGTTCTGTTGACCTTTAGTTTTGTTGCTACTGTGCTTGGAGGACAGCTGGTAGGTTTAGGGCAAAACTCAGCACATTTTAGTCGTATTGCAATAATGCCGATTACCGTGATCATTTTGGGTAGCCTACTATAATCATGATATCACATTTTCATGCCGTTTCTCTACTATAATCATGATATCACATTTTCATGCCGTTTCTCTACTATAATCATGATATCACATTTTCATGCCGTTTCTCTACTATAATCATGATATCACATTTTCATGCCGTTTCTCTAGACTAGCATTTGTGTGTGTGTGTGCTTGTGTGTGTGTGTGTGCCTGTGTGTGTGTGTGTGCCTGTGTGTGTGTGTGTGCCTGTGTGTGTGTATGTGCCTGTGTGTGTGCCAGTGTGTGTGTGTGTGTATGTGCCTGTGTGTGTGTGTGTGTGTGTATGTGTGTGTGTGTATCTGTCTGTGAGACTGTGTGTGTGTGTGTGTGTGTGTGTGCCTGTGTGTATGTGTCTGTGTGCGTGTGTGTGTGTGTGTGTGTGTGTGTGTGTGTGTGTGTATGCCTGTGTGTGTGTGTCTGTGTATGTATGCCTGAGTGTGTGTGTGTGTGTGTGTGTGTGTGTGTGTGTGTGTGTGTGTGAGTATGTGCCTGTGTGTGTGTGTGTGTGTGTGTGTGTGAGAGTGAGTATGTGCCTGTGTGTGAGTATGTGTGTGTGTGTGTGTGTGTGTGTGTGTGTGTGTGTGTGTGTGTGCATATTTATTTGTGTGATTGCATACAGTACATTAGTGCAGTGGTTCTTAACTGATCTTTTCTTTGGGACCCACAATTCCCCATGTTTACAAAGTCATGACCCATATGTATGTGGCTGTGTGTGTGTGTGTGTGTGTGTGTGTGTGTGTGTGTGTACGACCCATGTATTTTTTTTAGCAATCAAGCGGAATACGCTGAGCTACATGGTAGGACACACACAGTGCCTGTAGGCCTACTTGTTTGGAACATGCTGATGTTTGGCATTACATTTGTGAAGTCTTCAACTCCTCATGTCACCTCTCAAAGTACTCGACAGGTTTGTCTTTGACAGATGAGCTTTGTTTCCATGTGGCGTTTTCTCTCATGAGCCAGCAATTCAGTGAACACCGCACACTGAGGTTTCTGTCCCGTTTTGTCCCAATGTAAGTGAATCCATATCCTACTTCAAATATTCAGGGTTGCAGCCTACTTGCGTTTACTGCTAAAATGATGTCTAACATGACCTGTCATATAAAACATTGTATATGTCGTTGGTAATTACTGACATACAAATAAAGTCTATCGAAATAAAGGTTCAATATTACATCTGATAAGGTAGGATTTTAAATGGGCGATTTTTTTTTTTTAGAGAGGAGTGGAGTTGTGCATGTGTGTTTGCGTGGTGGTGTAGCAGGGTGGTGTGTGGTGGTGTGCACGTGTGGTGTGTGGTGGTGTGCACGTGTGTTTGTTTGTGTCCAACTTACACTGCAAGAGCTCCTCTCTGGTCACTGGTTCAGGACAAGCAGCCTGGACATCAGACACTGAAACAGAACATGTCACTTTACTACCAAAAACTTAGATTTTGCAGTATAAAGAGACTATATAATGATGACGGCATATTCATTTTCAAATCAAATCAGTAGAGGTTGTATAAAGAATGTTATGTGGCATTATGAGTCCCCAGCTACTTAAATCTTAAAGGCCTCCAACCTCCCACTGACGAGTCCCTCATCTTCATTAGGAGGGTAGGGGCATGTTTAGAGGCCCTCATCTTCATTAGGAGGGTAGGGGCATGTTTAGAGGCCCTCATCTTCATTAGGAGGGTAGGGGCATGTTTAGAGGCCCTCATCTTCATTAGGAGGGTAGGGGCATGTTTAGAGGCCCTCATCTTCATTAGGAGGGTAGGGGCATGTTTAGAGGACCTTCAGTTCTAACCCACCACAATCAGTTCATTATCACAAGACAACTGCAGAAGTAATTGGTGTAATCTAGTGGTTTGGAGTAAATGATAAGGTTACTGTTTGTTAAAGCTGAATTCTAACTCTATCTCTGATCTCAGCTTCTGCTTTTGTTTGTTGTTATTGATAAATGTAAAGATCTTAACTCTGGGGCCCAGCCACAACCCCCATGCCTTTATAGGTTTGATATCTGAAAGAATGTTTTAAAGATGAAAAGATTCAGTGAGACCATCATTCCGTTGCTTGACCCCAAATGTAGAGACTTGGAGGCTGTTAGAATCAGTGAGTAAAGACTTACTGGCTGGTGGCAGCACCTCCTTACTGTTTGTTCTTCTGACTGGGAGTTCAGGATCAGTATCTGGGAACCAACACAGAGACACTCATTCACCCAGGATCAACAAAACAAACAAACGCACATCTTGCGTTGCATATTATTCTTTTGTGTGTACTCTACTTTTTGGGAAATGTAACTTAATGACAGACTTACATTCTAAAGACTGGATGATCTTGATTTGTGCCACTGTTGAGAGACACAGAACACACAGAGTGAAATTAATCCAAAACTGTTTGAATATAACAGTGTGTTGTAAAAGTTCATAATTGTGCCCATTCTAGATATTTGTCCAACCTTTTGCAGATATCTTGGCTACTTCCTGCTTGAAAATGTCTTCCAGTTTCTCCTCCAGCTGCATCTTCACTGCAGAGACAGATTCCTTCACAGCCTCAAAAGAGAAACTTTGGCTGAAGGTTATGCTGGGTAAGTCTTTAGAGCGAGGAGAATCTCTGAAGGATGGAATATTCTACCGAGAAAAATATAAGAGTTGAACAGTTTATTATGAAGGTCATGCTGGTTGGAACTGTACTGCAAGGAGCACCAGTGACTGACAACATTCTGCAGAGAGAAACACACAAGAAGAGACAGGCCACCTGAATATTCAGTCAGGGCTGTTTCCCCCAAATGCTGCAGACATAATGAAGTTCATCAGTTGGTTTAGTGTGTGTGTGTAATTGTGCATTAGTGTGTTTAAGTGTGTGTGCATGTTAGATAAATACTGTACATACTGCATGTAAAGCAATACAATCTATGTGTTACCTCATCAAACATCATACAGCTCACATACAGAGTTTTATTCCACAATGTTGATGTTTGGACATATGTCATATATTTCACAGAAAGCTATCAACTCAATATTTTGTCTTATTCTTTACATTTATGTTCAGTTTCAGGAGGGCAGGTCAATGTTACCTTGAGGAAATGGATGTGATCCTCTGTGTGTGAAAGCTGCTCCAGCTCAGCATCTCTCCTCTTCAGCTCAGCAATCTCCTGCTCCAGTTGCTTCAGGAGTCCTTCAGCCCGACTCACCTCAGCCTTCTCCTGAACTCTGATCAGCTCTGTCACCTCAGAGCGCCTTCTCTCAATGGAGCGGATCATCTCAGTGAAGATCCTCTCACTGTCCTCCACTGCTGTCTGTGCAGAGCTCTGTTAGGAGACACACAAAGAGGAGGGCAGGAGACACACAGAGGGAGGTGAAGCTGAAAGTGTTTCATGGTGTCAGTGGTTCTTTGAGTGCTGTAGAGATGATAGCAGAGGCTCAGTTACTCACTGGGCTCACAACAATCTAGCCCAAGAAGGTGGAATTACAACGTGATACTGCTAATGTTAACTCTTTCATCCCCCAGAACTCAGCAGTTATATCACAGGCTTAATTTGACACAAGAATTAGAACTCTTTACAGTACTGCCAATTTTGACCCCGAGAATTAAGCATTAATGTTATTGATTTTGCAGCTTAGTTCCTAATGTCTATTAATGTTGTGTGTGTCTGCTATTATATCCATCATTAAGCAAAAGGATAAAACTAATTCTGAGTATTGATGTTATGAGTATCCATGATCTGTGATATTAATGACAATAACATTTGAAAGCTGAAACCTTCATCAGTCTGCTGTTATCTTCTCACCTTGAGAGTCTCCACAGCCTTCCTCAGCTCCTGCAGCTCCTTCTCTCTCTCCTGGAGTCTCTGCTGGAATCTCCTCTGGGTCTGCCCCAACTGCTTCTGTTCATAGAAATACAGACAAACTCAACTATGCTTCCTATTTATTTATCAAAACAATGATTACAAATACATGTAGCCCATTGCTATGTCTTGATGAACAGGTAATATAAATAACATGAACTCTTTTCAGTTGGAGAACTGGTTTAAAGCATTAAACAAAAATCAAGCTGGGTCAGAACCTGTATATTGGACCCGCCGTATCACATTCAGGTTGATGCTGCCATGTCAATGTTTAACAGGTTATACAACATTTTGCACTTTGCACCTGCTAATGATTTCCTGGATTGTGAGTTCTCTAATGAGAACAAGAGTCTGCAAAAAATCAGTAAACTTTAAGAAGTATAATGTTCCTGTTAAAAACACATTATTTGTGTATCAGACCTCTCAAATAAAATGAAGACACACGTGTAGCTCCAGTACTCACCTGTTTGTTTTTCCATTCTGCTGCAGCTGTGACTGTGTCATGGCCTTTATGTTCGTCCATCGTGCACAGATAGCAGATACAACTCTGATCAGTACGACAAAATATTTCCAACACCTTCTTATGTTCAGAACAGATCCTCTCCTGCAACTGGCCTGTGGCATCAACCACTAAGTGTTTTCTCGGGTTTGCATCATTGTGAACTTTGAAGTGGATTTCACAGTAAGACACCAGACACTCCAAACAGGACTTCACGGCTTTGAGTTTTCTCCCAGTGCAGACATCACACTCCACATCTCCAGGTCCAGCAGTAGATAGAGCAGGAGGGGCAGCGTGCACTCTGGTCTTCCTTAGTTGTTCCACAAGCTCTGCAACAACATTATTTTTGTTTAAAACGGGTCTTGGAGCGAATGTCTGTCTGCATTGTGTGCAGCTGTAAACTCCCTTCTGGTCTTCCTGATCCCAGCAGCCCTTAATGCAGCCCGTGCAGTAATTGTGTCCACAGTTAAGAGTCACTGGATCCTTCAGTAGATCCAAACAAATCGAGCACATTAAAATGTCGTCGTTACTTGAAATCGCCTCTGCCATTTTCCTTACGTGCTAACAAACACTAGCGTACGAGAAGCTGCTGAGTAACAACTTTCTTTCACTTTCGATTCTTCTGCGTGTTGCTTCCTTGTTGCGTGCAGATCGGGGTCAAAGTGCCCGTTCATTTTGTTAATCATGACAAGCTGCATACATAATGTGACCTACTCATAGGTGCCAACTCTCACGCATTGGCCGTGAGACACACGCATTTGATTAGTTTCACACACTCACACGCCACACCCCCGATTTCTCACGCTGAAGTGTCAACCCGGTCGGTCAGATGCCTGAAAAATGAGTTTAGCCTATCTATAGATCTACCTGTTGAGCCACGGTTATGCTTTCAGAGACGGTGAGAGGGTTCAAGAGCACCCCCTGTCTGTGGAATTTTCTAAATTTTCTCTCATTTGCGATATACTTCAGAAGCCATCCCAGGCGCATTCCCCCGCATTTCCCCGGCTGCAGGTATGCTTTGAGTATTATTGAGTATTTTTCACGCTGAAGTGTCAACCTGGTAGGTCAAATACCTGGCAGATGAGGTTCAACTAAACTAAACCTATACATATGATATCACACATCAGGTGAACGTGCGGAATCTAAGCTTTCCAATGATATTAGCGCCAAGTTGCTGTGATAAATGGTTCGCGAGAAAATTAACATTGAACCAAGGTGCAATTTAGGCTAATCATATTTGGATTTTGCACACAGTGCACACCCATTACTCTCGGTTTAATATTTCACTAACCCTTCACACAACACGTGGCAAACCCAATATCACAATAAACAGCAAACCGTACCGAATACGAGGATATAAAGCATGCCTCTGTGCAATAAGTGGTTCCTGAGTAATCCGGTTTTGAAATTGCAACACATTTCTACATAGCCTCATTAGGGCGAAATCATAATGTATTCTAATGTAAACTATTTGTCAGTAGGCCTACATACATTTTTGTAAATTGCTCAGCCATAGATTATCCCACCATCATGGTTCTTATATTGTCAGGTTCCAGCCAATCCCATTACAGATAAATTAATATATTTATATTGGCATGCTTCCTAGTGACAATAATGCAAAAATATGAAGAAAATCAAATAACGAGACACAAATATTGATATAAAGCCTGACATAAGCCATATGCAAACATTCACATCATGCAGATATGGGTACATCCTGAAAAAGGAATAGCATGTAGGCTATAGGCTATGGCCATTACAATGACCAATATATTATCTTAAATAAACCAGCTGAATAACACAGGTGACCACTTCTGCATAATTTCATTGAGTGCTGAAATGTACACACATTTTTGAACATTTCTGAACTGTGAAATGTAGCATATGTTTTTGTGGTTGTGAACTTATTGCAATATCACCATAACTATTCCACCTGTGTGTGCATGGTTATAATTCTGAAGTGCAAAATAGCTTAGGCTACAGCACAAATATTTCCATAAAAATAAGCAAGTTTGACCTCTGAATTTATTTTGAAAGTGCACCTGATTGATGCATTTAAAAGTTAAAATATACAAACATTTCTTAAATTCTTACAAAACACCCACCCACTTTTTAAAATTGTTAGTTTGGACCCCCATTTAATTAATTTCGTAGGCTGGCTTTATTTTGTTATATAGAAGTATCTAAATAACCTGTTAAAATGTACCAGAATTCAGGAAATTGCATCTAGTCCAAAAAAAATTTTCTGGGGGAGAACCCCCATAGCCCCCCTCTGAAATGTCCCACCCACTTTTACAATGCCTCCGACGCCCATGGTCCTAGTAGTAGGCTAGATCCTTTTGATACCAATGTTCATTTAACTCTGGGACCCTGGTCCCAGGGATGGATTACTGCACGGGCATTCTGGGCCCAGACCCAGGGGCCCAAGGTGTCAGGGTGCCCTGAAGCCCAAGCCTTTGCATGGAATCATTGCCTCAATATCAACACATCAGGATGTAGGCTATGAATCTGATTGAATTTAGTATTGGCCATCCCCAAAATGCTAGCCTGACGAGCCAGACCCACATTAAAATGTAGGGTCTGGGCACTTACCGTTCGCAGTGCTCAGTCCGAGGGGTGGGATAATCGGTTGTCTTTCAAATTCCCTCTGCACGCAAAAGGACAGCACTGAGTCCCATGCGTTTTCCCACCAACGGAGCTAGTTGGCTAGTTCAAACTTTTGCCATCTCAAAACAAGCGTAACTCGTGTCACACTGTTGGCCAAAAGCAATATCCATCTTCTTTGTTTTCAAGTAACAGGGAATTTAAGCCAAACCGTTGCAACTCTGCCATCAATCATTATGTTATGCCCCCCTAACGACTCTATAGACGATTTGATTGGCCTGATAGAAGTTTAATTTTTCGAGCTCACAAGCCAACAGAGAGTTGCTAGACTACCCCTGGAAGCAAATGTAATTTGCTGCCGCTAGGGTGTGTCTAGATTTCTAAGCTACCAAAATGCACCAGAATACAGGAAATCACATCAAACAAATGAAGAAAATTCTGGGGGAGGACCCCCAAACCCCCCTTCCACATGTGTGACAATTAGTGGGGAGCCCTTAATACATGTGGGCCCAGGGGCCCGAAAGTTCATAATCTGTCCATGCCTGGTCCCTACTGTACACCTGAGAACCACTGATGTACGTTTTTTTTTTACTGTACGGTATAATGCTGAATGAATCCAGTCATGTCAACAGGTGGCAGTGTTGTGGTCTGGAGAAGTCGTGGGCATCAGCAGCATTTGTATTTCTAACTGCTGATTTCCCCCAGAGAGCCAGACAGATAACAGACAGATGGAGGGTTCTGTGTGCTGTGTGTGGAAACAGTGTGAAGTGACAGGAGTCTGATGGAGGAGAAGAGAAAACAGGATGAACTTGGACTTGGATTTTAAAACTCAAAACCAATTATTGGGTGTTTTTTTAACAGCTATATGACCTGGTGATAACGGGGATGCAAGTGCATTGCTGCACAAGTGGTAAGTGAGCCGTTCAGGTGTGATAGAGGCACAAAGTGGGCAGTGGCAGGCCAAAATTAATTTGTATCTGCACCCAGACACACCTGTGCAGTTTGTTTATCTATATCTGCACCCAGACACACCTGTGCAGTTTGTTTATTTATATCTGCACCCAGGCCTGTGCAGTTTGTTTATTTATATCTGCACCCAGGCACACCTGTGCAGTTTGTTTATTGGTATCTGCACCCAGACACACCTGTGCAGTTTGTTTATTGGTATCTGCACCCAGACACACCTGTGCAGTTTGTTTATTTGTATCTGCACCCAGACACACCTGTGCAGTTTGTTTATTTGTATCTGCATCCAGACACACCTGTGCAGTTTGTTTATTCGTATCTGCACCCAGGCACACCTGTGCAGTTTGTTTATTTTAAGTTCAGGGTTCCTGACAGAATACCAGCGGTCATGCAACACAATAATAACAGGCAGTGCAGAAGATACCCCATTAAAATAAGCCTTTTACAGTTACTGCCTGAGGGTAGAGTGCACTATATGGTGCTTCTATTTCTATCTATACCACAGACCTTTTTGTTGTGTCATAATAATGTATACACAATATTGTAGAGTCATACGCCCCTTTATTCTCACCTAAGGAGGACTGGAGGTGTGAGGGGAGGTGGTGGGTTGTGAGCAGAGTTAAGCCAATGCTGTTGCTTCGGCAGGTAAACTGCAGAATAAGTTACCTGGCAGATGAAGAAGGAGGAGTGGCAAATTCCGTCACGCTCCTCCTGAACTTCCGTTTGTAAACGCCATTAATCTCCAGCTCCTCCGTGGGCTCCCCAGTGCCATCCCTGGAGATGGACCGCAGCTGATCCAGGACAACTTGTCTCCATGACAACCATGCCATGCCCCAAGGTAGCAAAATGTACTTTATTTGTGCTTTAATACATACATGTACTGTAATTCCATAAGTGACCTGAAAACAGACTGACAACTGACATCATAACACTTCACAAGATGAAATTGAATATTGCAAGTGAGGCGTTTCAAATCCTGGCCAATTAAATGCACAATTTGGAAGAAAACAAGGATTTCAAGAATCTCATTTTTTGGTGCTGCTTTAGGATTAATGCAGATTAAATATTTTGTTACATACAATGGCTTTCGCAAACAGCCATGTCACTCAAATACTCCTGGGAGGATTTCAACAACACTCAACATGGTTAAGACTTGCACACTAAAACAATAAACAAACAAACAAAAAAGAAAACATATCAGTGATGAGATGGAAAGAATATGAGCATATATATTTTAGTGTGTGAGGACTAACATCAGCTGATGAAGTTCCCGCCTTTTAAAGGCATCAGTGTTACAAGAGACAAGAGGAAGATGTAATCATATTTTGAGTGGTTATTAGAAAGTTACTGTATAACGGTACAACAAATGTAGTGGAAAAAAATCTCCAGACTTTGCCTGCAGACTGTAACCTGAAAACACGTGTCTCTAATGTGAAGGAACAGACATGCCCTTCCTTACTGTTAATCTATCGTCTTCAAAATCTCACACATGCTCATGGAGAAGGACATAATCACATAATTCATCCTGAAGAGAATACCAGTGTGTGTGTGTGTGTGTGTGTGTGTGTGTGTGTGTGTGTGCAGATAGAGGAATCTCTATCCAACCCCTCACATTGGTTCTATGTGCCTTCACTACAACTCCTGCCCATTACAAAGTTGATTATGTTTATTTACATGACTGATTCATGTCAGGACTGCTATTCTGCTATTCTATGGGGCTCCATTGCTCGTCTGCAACTGGTACAAAATGCTGCTGCCCGTCTTTTAACTAGCACACGAAAGTATGAGCACATTTCACCTATTTTAGCTTCAATCCACTGGTTGCCTGTCCATTTTAGAATTAATTTTAAAACTCTTTTATTTGTTTTTAAAGCCTTGCATGGCCTTGCCCCACCTTACCTTTCTGAGCTGCTCCACACATACACTCCCAGCCGCTCTCTCAGGTCAGCTGACCAGCTGCTCTTGACAGAGCCCAGAGCCAGGCTAAAACTCACCTCTTTCTCTGGCCTTTAACCCCAGGTAGTGTGTTGATGGTATGTAGATGTGTTATGTGGGCAGTATATTTTATTTATTTTATTTTATTTAATTTATTGGATTTGAGTTAGTTTTTATCTCTTTTTACTTTTATTTTAGTTTTTTATGTCTTTTTACTTTTATTTTTTACTTTTATTTTAGTTAGTTTTTATCTCTTTTTAATTTTAATAGTTTATCCTATTATTGTGCTTCTGTGGTGTCTTAATGTGTTTCTTATCTTGCTGTACAGCACTTTGGGAACCTTGTGTTTGTTTAAAATGTGCTATATAAATAAAGTGGATTGGATTGGATTGGATTCTGTCTTATTAATGTTTATATTTGGATGATTAACAAGTTGTGTAAGGGTTGGGTCATCACCTTTTTGTCAACATTGTGACCAGTTTCAAATACTAATGCAGATTTTCAAAACCATGATCCATGGTGTGGATGAGTACGTAATGTTGTTGTTTTATAGAGCAACTATTCAATCCATAATACGCTATGGCATCACAACATGGTTCTGTAACCTGACTGTAAAACACAACTCCAGAACCTTGTTAAGAGGGCAGGGAAACTTAAAGCACAACTCCAGAACCTTGTTAAGAGGGCAGGGAAACCTAAAGCACAACTCCAGAACCTTGTTAAGAAGGTAAAAATAATGTGGACTCAGCCCCCATCCTCCTTAAATGAGATTTGTGAGGACACAGTTAGGAAACAAGGATTTAGGAGCCACAGACCCAACTGATGTACTAAACACAGAGTACGAGCTGATGCCTCTGGGCAAAAGATACCGGCTTCATGTAGGCTAAATAGACTCAAGTTCTCCCTAGTACCGCTATCAATGAAGCTACTTAATGGTGAATAGTGCAATAGTGCAATTACTGGTGGGTCAACAGTGCAATTACTAGTGGGCAGTGCAATCATTCTTATGGACTGATTTTTTTATACTATTTGTTATTCTGTGTGTGTGTGTGTGTGTGTGTGTGTGTGTGTGTGTGTGTGTGTGTGTGTGCGTGTGTGTGTGCGTGTGCGTACGCTTGGGTAGTGCCTATAGACTCTGTTTTTTATAATGGGTGTTAGAGTGTGTGTGTGTGTGTGTGTGTGTGTGTGTGTGTAATGCCATGTCCTATGTATGGTGCATCTATGTAAAATGGTCTACGTCTTGTCTTGTGGCTTGTATGGCCTCTTTTGTGTATGTGTTGCTGATGCTCTCTGTGTGGCCAAAGCAAAGAGAGAGAGAGCAATTCTGAACAGTCACAGATACAGCTAGGGAGGACATTTGGCCAGATTTTGTACAGAGAGTCCGGCTTTCAAGCCCTCTGTCACACATGCACACACGCTCACACACACGCACGTATGCACGCACACGCGGACACACGCACGCATGCACGCACCCACCCACACACACACGCGCACACACAGAGCAATACTTATCACAGGCACAACTACAGTAGGGTGAACATTCGTCTGAACATTTTTTC
>NC_055964.1:30582052-30607052 GCF_018492685.1 Alosa sapidissima | reverse complement strand
GTGTGTGTGTGTGGGGGGGTGTTTCTGTGTGTGCGTGCATGGCTGTGTGTGCGTGCATGGCTGTGTGGTTCACATGCACAAGTGGCAACATGACAACATGAACTGACAACATGAACTGACAACATGAACTGTGTGTGTGTGTGTGTGAGTGGGTGTACATGTGTGTGTGTCTGTTTGTGTGCGTGTGGGTGGGTGTGTTTCTGTATGAGTGTGAACGCGTATGTGTGCGAACATTGGTGGTTCACACGTACAAGTGGCAACATGACAATATGAACTGACAACATGTACTGAGTGTGTGTGTGTGTGTGTGTGTGTGTGTGTGTTTCCGTGTGTGTACATGCATGTGTGTGCAAACATTGGTGCTTTTCCTGCACATGTGGCAACATGACAACATGAACTGACAACAGGAACTGTGTGTGTGTGTGTACATGTTTGTGTATGTGTATGTGTGTGTGTGTGTGTGTGTGTGTGTGTGTGTGTGTGTGTACATGTGTGTGTATGTGTCTGTGTGTGTGTGTGTGTGTGTGGGGGGGGGGTGTTTCTGTGTGTGTGTGCATGGCTGTGTGTGCAAACATTGGTGGTTCACATGCACAAGTGGCAACATGACAACATGAACTGTGTGTGGGTGTGTGTGAGTGGGTGTACATGTGTGTGTGTGTGTCTGCTTGTGTGTGTGTGGGTGGGTGTGTTTCTGTATGAGTGTGAACATTGGTGGTTCACACGTACAAGTGGCAACATGACAATATGAACTGACAACATGTACTGAGTGTGTGTGTGTGTGTGTGTGTGTGTGTCTGTGAGTGGGTGTCCGTGTGTGTACTGTATGTGTGTCTGTATGTGTGTGTGTGTGTGTGTGTGTATCTGTGAGTGGGTGTACGTGTGTGTACTATGTGTGTCTGTTTGTGTGTGTGGGTGTGTGTGCTTCTGTGTGTACATGCATGCATGTGTGTGAGAACAGAGAACATTGGTGGTAAGTTGTAGGAGTGTGTGTAAGGAGATGTCTTATCTCCTGGATGAAAATTATACTCTTTCCCATTCATTTCCTATGGCGGTCATTTTTGACCGTAAACAAAAAAAGTGTTTCTACATTGAATAAATCACTCAAAATTCAAAGAAAGTAGTCAAAAAAAATTCTATGTGTTCAAAAGCCTTTTGTGAAGGATATCATAAGATTTTGAGGCAATCTGGTGAAAAATGGCATATTTATGGTACAGGGAATGTGTAAATCGGTCATTTTTGACCAGAACAGTGTTAGAAGGTTAAGGGGCCATGTCAACCCATTCCATAACCACTCATTTCATGTATAGCGCCACCTAGTTAAAAACAAAAAAGTAAAAATGAGGTGTTGTAATCGCAGGTATCTGTGATCTAACTGTGACCTAACATAGTCAAAAGTGAACGAAATTGGAAGTGTAGGATCATTATGACACCCTCCGAATGCACGCCAAGTTTCGTGGAATTCCGTTCATGGGGGGCCACACAATAAATTAATTTATGTTACTGTACACCAACTGGCTGTAGGTGGCCGGAGACAGTTTTCTGTGAATATCATGGAGGGCCATACAATAAAATAATCTATGTGTACATTTAGTGACCGTACACCAACAGAGTTTTCTGTGAATATCTTGAGAACCGTAGGGCCTAGTATGACCAATTTTTTGCGTATGTTTGCCTCCAGGGGTCATGTTAACCCATTCCATATGCACACATGTGCATAAACAGATACACACGCACACACATACACTCACAGTAAGTAAGTATGACACATACTCACACAGTAGACATATGTACGCATGCATGCACATGCACACATACAGGGACATACGCAGGCACACACACAAGCACATGCACGCACGCACACACACACGCACACACACACACACACACACACCCACACACACACACATAAATATAAACATGTACAAGCACACATGCACACAATTCAGAATTATGAACAGGCAAGATGGGGGTGGGTTGTATAAAATGTATTTTACATGTGAAATCTATGAACTAATCATGTTTTGGTACTTGTTGTCTAGCAGATACCAGTGAGAATTGAGTGTGCATAATGCAATTCAGTGAGACAGTTAGAATCATATATGCCTTTCAGCGTGACTTATTTTTGTGGAAAAAATGTGCTGAACTGGGTGTGTTAGTGTTAGTGTGTGCAGAGAAAGATGTGTTAGTATATATTCAACAAAATGTGTTTTTGAGAAGAAAATTATCCATTTAGCCAATTGTGTTTTGTAGGTGTGAGTCTGTGTTAAGAGTTTAGAAAAAGTATCTGAAGTATGGGTAAGTGCTTGTTAGCGATTGAAAAAAACTGTAATGTTACTGTGTGTGTGTGTGTGTGTGTGTGTGTGTGCGTGTCAGGGATGGAAATTAACCACCCGCCCCCCGCCAAATAGTATAGTTTTGTGCGCTGGCGTGTGAATTTGGTCAACTTACCAGCCACTGTGGCGGGTAGAGCTAGCGTACCACAAATAGTCAGATCCGGTCTAATTTTCATACTTATTGACGGTTAAAAATAAGAAAGTGTCTGTAGGGATCATGTAGCCTAACGTTACCAGCCTATAAGGGTAAATCGCGCTGATTTGAAGTTCTACAACTCGTACTGAGCCGCCACCGCAGCATAGCCTATAGGCACTGGTGCAGCGCTTCACTTTCACTTCACTACCATTAAGAAACTGTCACTATGCTTTCATGTGCCACTGCTATATTATTTCAGGATGACTAAATCTAGTGAGATCTGTGGATCTGCGTTATATCTTCACAGGCTTATATTCTCACGTAAATAGTTCTCTTTTGAATTGGCCCGTAGGCCTATTTAATCCGGCCCGCGACACGCTGCTATTTAGACCTATGAGGCAGACAGAAGCAAGCAAATGTCTACACGGTCTCCAACGTTGGGCTTTTGTCATATATGATAAGGCCAAATACAAAATAAATGTTAACAATATTGCCTAGATAACTGTACAACCAGAGTTTTTCCAATGTAGTTTCACAAAATGCTAAGCATGCATATTACGTTTCTTAAAGCTGAGCTGTGGTTAAATTGTTCAGTGCATGATTTCATTACGGGCCAAATAGAAAATAAATGCTAAATGTTAAATATAGCCTTGATACCTGTAAATATTTAAATCAGATGATGTACACTATAGTTAGATCAAGTTGGAGAGTTGAATTATAGGATGCTCCAGAACTCACACAAACGGAGTCTTAAAGGAGCCACACCACTTTTATGACAAGACACTATAGCATATGAATGTGGTTCTGTTGACCTTTAGTTTTGTTGCTACTGTGCTTGGAGGACAGCTGGTAGGTTTAGGGCAAAACTCAGCACATTTTAGTCGTATTGCAATAATGCCGATTACCGTGATCATTTTGGGTAGCCTACTATAATCATGATATCACATTTTCATGCCGTTTCTCTACTATAATCATGATATCACATTTTCATGCCGTTTCTCTACTATAATCATGATATCACATTTTCATGCCGTTTCTCTACTATAATCATGATATCACATTTTCATGCCGTTTCTCTAGACTAGCATTTGTGTGTGTGTGTGCTTGTGTGTGTGTGTGTGCCTGTGTGTGTGTGTGTGCCTGTGTGTGTGTGTGTGCCTGTGTGTGTGTGTGTGCCTGTGTGTGTGTATGTGCCTGTGTGTGTGCCAGTGTGTGTGTGTGTGTATGTGCCTGTGTGTGTGTGTGTGTGTGTATGTGTGTGTGTGTATCTGTCTGTGAGACTGTGTGTGTGTGTGTGTGTGTGTGTGCCTGTGTGTATGTGTCTGTGTGCGTGTGTGTGTGTGTGTGTGTGTGTGTGTATGCCTGTGTGTGTGTGTCTGTGTATGTATGCCTGAGTGTGTGTGTGTGTGTGTGTGTGTGTGTGTGTGTGTGTGTGTGTGTGAGTATGTGCCTGTGTGTGTGTGTGTGTGTGTGTGTGTGAGAGTGAGTATGTGCCTGTGTGTGAGTATGTGTGTGTGTGTGTGTGTGTGTGTGTGTGTGTGTGTGTGTGTGTGTGTGCATATTTATTTGTGTGATTGCATACAGTACATTAGTGCAGTGGTTCTTAACTGATCTTTTCTTTGGGACCCACAATTCCCCATGTTTACAAAGTCATGACCCATATGTATGTGGCTGTGTGTGTGTGTGTGTGTGTGTGTGTGTGTGTGTGTGTGTACGACCCATGTATTTTTTTTAGCAATCAAGCGGAATACGCTGAGCTACATGGTAGGACACACACAGTGCCTGTAGGCCTACTTGTTTGGAACATGCTGATGTTTGGCATTACATTTGTGAAGTCTTCAACTCCTCATGTCACCTCTCAAAGTACTCGACAGGTTTGTCTTTGACAGATGAGCTTTGTTTCCATGTGGCGTTTTCTCTCATGAGCCAGCAATTCAGTGAACACCGCACACTGAGGTTTCTGTCCCGTTTTGTCCCAATGTAAGTGAATCCATATCCTACTTCAAATATTCAGGGTTGCAGCCTACTTGCGTTTACTGCTAAAATGATGTCTAACATGACCTGTCATATAAAACATTGTATATGTCGTTGGTAATTACTGACATACAAATAAAGTCTATCGAAATAAAGGTTCAATATTACATCTGATAAGGTAGGATTTTAAATGGGCGATTTTTTTTTTTTAGAGAGGAGTGGAGTTGTGCATGTGTGTTTGCGTGGTGGTGTAGCAGGGTGGTGTGTGGTGGTGTGCACGTGTGGTGTGTGGTGGTGTGCACGTGTGTTTGTTTGTGTCCAACTTACACTGCAAGAGCTCCTCTCTGGTCACTGGTTCAGGACAAGCAGCCTGGACATCAGACACTGAAACAGAACATGTCACTTTACTACCAAAAACTTAGATTTTGCAGTATAAAGAGACTATATAATGATGACGGCATATTCATTTTCAAATCAAATCAGTAGAGGTTGTATAAAGAATGTTATGTGGCATTATGAGTCCCCAGCTACTTAAATCTTAAAGGCCTCCAACCTCCCACTGACGAGTCCCTCATCTTCATTAGGAGGGTAGGGGCATGTTTAGAGTCCCTCATCTTCATTAGGAGGGTAGGGGCATGTTTAGAAGCCCTCATCTTCATTAGGAGGGTAGGGGCATGTTTAGAGGCCCTCATCTTCATTAGGAGGGTAGGGGCATGTTTAGAGGCCCTCATCTTCATTAGGAGGGTAGGGGCATGTTTAGAGGCCCTCATCTTCATTAGGAGGGTAGGGGCATGTTTAGAGGACCTTCAGTTCTAACCCACCACAATCAGTTCATTATCACAAGACAACTGCAGAAGTAATTGGTGTAATCTAGTGGTTTGGAGTAAATGATAAGGTTACTGTTTGTTAAAGCTGAATTCTAACTCTATCTCTGATCTCAGCTTCTGCTTTTGTTTGTTGTTATTGATAAATGTAAAGATCTTAACTCTGGGGCCCAGCCACAACCCCCATGCCTTTATAGGTTTGATATCTGAAAGAATGTTTTAAAGATGAAAAGATTCAGTGAGACCATCATTCCGTTGCTTGACCCCAAATGTAGAGACTTGGAGGCTGTTAGAATCAGTGAGTAAAGACTTACTGGCTGGTGGCAGCACCTCCTTACTGTTTGTTCTTCTGACTGGGAGTTCAGGATCAGTATCTGGGAACCAACACAGAGACACTCATTCACCCAGGATCAACAAAACAAACAAACGCACATCTTGCGTTGCATATTATTCTTTTGTGTGTACTCTACTTTTTGGGAAATGTAACTTAATGACAGACTTACATTCTAAAGACTGGATGATCTTGATTTGTGCCACTGTTGAGAGACACAGAACACACAGAGTGAAATTAATCCAAAACTGTTTGAATATAACAGTGTGTTGTAAAAGTTCATAATTGTGCCCATTCTAGATATTTGTCCAACCTTTTGCAGATATCTTGGCTACTTCCTGCTTGAAAATGTCTTCCAGTTTCTCCTCCAGCTGCATCTTCACTGCAGAGACAGATTCCTTCACAGCCTCAAAAGAGAAACTTTGGCTGAAGGTTATGCTGGGTAAGTCTTTAGAGCGAGGAGAATCTCTGAAGGATGGAATATTCTACCGAGAAAAATATAAGAGTTGAACAGTTTATTATGAAGGTCATGCTGGTTGGAACTGTACTGCAAGGAGCACCAGTGACTGACAACATTCTGCAGAGAGAAACACACAAGAAGAGACAGGCCACCTGAATATTCAGTCAGGGCTGTTTCCCCCAAATGCTGCAGACATAATGAAGTTCATCAGTTGGTTTAGTGTGTGTGTGTAATTGTGCATTAGTGTGTTTAAGTGTGTGTGCATGTTAGATAAATACTGTACATACTGCATGTAAAGCAATACAATCTATGTGTTACCTCATCAAACATCATACAGCTCACATACAGAGTTTTATTCCACAATGTTGATGTTTGGACATATGTCATATATTTCACAGAAAGCTATCAACTCAATATTTTGTCTTATTCTTTACATTTATGTTCAGTTTCAGGAGGGCAGGTCAATGTTACCTTGAGGAAATGGATGTGATCCTCTGTGTGTGAAAGCTGCTCCAGCTCAGCATCTCTCCTCTTCAGCTCAGCAATCTCCTGCTCCAGTTGCTTCAGGAGTCCTTCAGCCCGACTCACCTCAGCCTTCTCCTGAACTCTGATCAGCTCTGTCACCTCAGAGCGCCTTCTCTCAACGGAGCGGATCATCTCAGTGAAGATCCTCTCACTGTCCTCCACTGCTGTCTGTGCAGAGCTCTGTTAGGAGACACACAAAGAGGAGGGCAGGAGACACACAGAGGGAGGTGAAGCTGAAAGTGTTTCATGGTGTCAGTGGGTCTTTGTGTGCTGTAGAGATGGCAGCAGAGGCACAGTTACTCACTGGGCTAACAACAATCTGGCCCAAGAAGGTGGAAATAAAACTTGATACTGCTAATGTTGACTCTTTCATCCCCCAGAACTCAGCAGTTATATCACAGGCTTAATTTGACACAAGAATTAGAACTCTTTACAGTACTGCCAATTTTGACCCCGAGAATTAAGCATTAATGTTATTGATTTTGCAGCTTAGTTCCTAGTTCCTTAGTCCCTACTCACCTTGAGAGTCTCCACAGCCTTCCTCAGCTCCTGCAGCTCCTTCTCTCTCTCCTGGAGTCTCTGCTGGAATCTCCTCTGGGTCTGCCCCAACTGCTTCTGTTCATAGAAATACAGACAAACTCAACTATGCTTCCTATTTATTTATCAAAACAATGATTACAAATACATGTAGCCCATTGCTATGTCTTGATGAACAGGTAATATAAATAACATGAACTCTTTTCAGTTGGAGAACTGGTTTAAAGCATTAAACACAAATCAAGCTGGGTCAGAACCTGTATATTGGACCCGCCGTATCACATTCAGGTTGATGCTGCCATGTCAATGTTTAACAGGTTATACAACATTTTGCACTTTGCACCTGCTAATGATTTCCTGGATTGTGAGTTCTCTAATGAGAACAAGAGTCTGCAAAAAATCAGTAAACTTTAAGAAGTATAATGTTCCTGTTAAAAACACATTATTTGTGTATCACACCTTTCAAATAAAATGAAGACACACGTGTAGCTCCAGTACTCACCTGTTTGTTTTTCCATTCTGCAGCAGCTGTGACTGTGTCATGGCCTTTATGTTCGTCCATCGTGCACAGGTAGCAGATACAACTCTGATCAGTACGACAAAATATTTCTAAAACTTTCTTATGTTCAGAGCAGATCCTCTCCTGTAGCTGGCCTGTGGCATCAACCACTGAGTGTTTTCTTGGGTTTACTTCATTATGAACTTTGAAGTGAGTTTCACAGTAAGACAACAGACAATCCAGACAGGACTTCACAGCTTTGAGTTTTCTCCCAGTGCAGACATCACACTCCACATCTCCAGGTCCAGCAGTAGATAGAGCAGGAGGGGCAGCGTGCACTCTGGTCTTCCTTAGTTGTTCCACAAGCTCTGCAACAACATTATTTTTGTTTAAAACAGGTCTCGGAGTAAAAGTCTGTCTGCATTGTGGGCAGCTGTAAACTCCCTTCTGGTCTTCCTGATCCCAGCATCCCTTAATGCAGCCCGTGCAGTAATTGTGTCCACAGTTAAGAGTCACAGGATCCTTCAGTAGATCCAAACAAATCGAGCACATTAAAATGTCGTCGTTACTTGAAATCGCCTCTGCCATTTTCCTTACGTGCTAACAAACACTAGCGTACGAGAAGCTGCTGAGTAACAACTTTCTTTCACTTTCGTTTCTTCTGAGTGTTGTTCAGCTTCCTTGTTGCGTGCAGAACGTAAAGTGCCAGCCCACTTTTGTTAATCATGAATAATTAATAACATGACAAGCTGCATACATGATGTGACCTATTATAAAATACTAACATGAGCTGTATAGCCTACATCTCTAATTTATTGCTTTAATTGTGAGTTTCCCATGGATAAGGAAAAGTGAAAAACATCCCAAATATTAAAAGAAAGGAAAATAAACTCTTAAAATACTTTCCCCTCACACTAGATAATTGGAAAAAAAAGTAGGTTAGGCCTATCGGAATTCGGGACACATTCATGTAAAGCCACCGATTCAGAAGTGACAAAATGCATGGTCAGACGGGCGCAGGGCAGCGTCTATTCATAATTGGATATCAGCTGTGATGGTTCTGCCATCTAGTGGAGATATGTTGTACTATGTACCTCAAAGTCTGCACAGCAAGGAGTTAAAAAAGCTGTAGCCTACTGTAGGAGCCAGGCATAAATCAAGACTGAGGTTATATTCATGATGTGTGTATTTTAATAGTGTGTTCATTTAGTTTCGTGTCTTGAGTATTTTCTGTTAGGTATAATACAAATGATTTCCCTCAAGTGTGAATATAGTCTGACACACATAAAGAAAATACTCAGCATCAGCATGGCCCATTACAGCAAAAAGGCCAAGACAAGTAGACATTTGGCAGATTTATATAAAAGAACAACAACAACAAAACCATTATACATTTCTTCTTTCTATTTTCCTATAATTTCTTTATTAGATTGGTCTGTTGATATCTATGAGCCCCCCACTGCTTATCTTGTGAACGTGTGTCAGCACGACTGGGTATTACAGCATCAGTGCTGTAATACCCAGTCATGTAAACAGGTGGCAGTGTTGTGGTCTGGAGAAGTCGTGGGCATCATCAGCATTTGTATTTCTAACTGCTGATTTCCCCCAGAGAGCCAAACAGATAACAGACAGATGGAGGGTTCTGTGTGCTGTGTGTGGACACAGTGTGAAGTGACAGGAGTCTGATGGAGGAGAAGAGAAAACTGGATGAACTTAGATTTGGCTTTTGAAACTCAAACCTAATTCCCTGATATTTGCTATTTGATGTTCATTGGGTGTTTTTTGACAATTATATGACCTGGTGATTACGGGGTGCAAGTGCATTGCTGTACAGGTGGTAAAGTGAGCCGTTCAGGTGTGATAGAGGCACTAAGTGGACAGCGCCAGGCCAAAGTTCATTTGCATCTGCTGCCAGACACACCTGTGCAGATTGTTTATTTATACCTGCACCCAGACATACCTGTGCAGTTTGTTTATTTGCATCTGCACCCAGGCACACCTGTGCAGTTTATTTTTAGTTCAGGGTTCTTGAAAGGATACCAGTCCAGCGGTCATGCAACACAATAATAACAGGCAGTGCAGAAGATACCCCATTAAAATAAGCCTTTTACAGTTACTGTCTGAGGGTAGAGTGCACTATATGGTGCTTCTATTTCTATCTATACCACAGACCTTTTTGTTGTGTCATAATAATGTATACACAATATTGTAGAGTCATACGCCCCTTTATTCTCACCTAAGGAGGACTGGAGGTGTGAGGGGAGGTGGTGGGTTGTGAGCAAAGTTAAGCCAATGCTGTTGCTTCGGCAGGTAAACTGCAGAATAAGTTACCTGGCAGATGAAGAAGGAGGTGTGGCAAATTCCGTCACGCTCCTCCTGAACTTCCGTTTGTAAACGCCATTAATCTCCAGCTCATCCGTGGGCTCCCCAGTGCCATCCCTGGAGATGGACTGCAGCTGATCCAGGACGACTTGTCTCCATGACAACCATGCCATGCCCCAAGGTAGCAAAATGTACTTTATTTGTGCTTTAATACATACATGTACTGTAATTCCATAAGTGACCTGAAAACAGACTGACAACTGACATCATAACACTTCACAAGATGAAATTGAATATTGCAAGTGAGGCGTTTCAAATCCTGGCCAATTAAATGCACAATTTGGAAGAATACAAGGATTTCAAGGATCTAATTTTTTGGTGCTGCTTTAGGATTAATGCAGATTAATATTTTGTTACATACAATGGCTTTCGCAAACAGCCATGTCACTCAAATACTCCTGGGAGGATTTCAACAACACTCAACATGGTTAAGACTTGCACACTAAAACAATAAACAAACAAACAAAAAAGAAAACGTATCAGTGATGGAAAATGTTCAGCTAAACAGCAGTTTCAGTTTTGCAGTATTGTGTTACCTCTGAGATGGAAAGAATATGAGCATATATATTTTAGTGTGTGAGGACTAACATCAGCTGATGAAGTTCCCGCCGTTTAAAGGCATCAGTGTTACAAGAGACAAGAGGAAGATGTAATCATATTTTGAGTGGTTATTAGGAAGTTATAACAGTACAAAAAACGTAGTGGAAAAAATCTCCAGACTTTGCCTGCAGACTGTAACCTAGAACACGTGTCTCTAATGTGAAGGAACAGACATGCCCTTCCTTACTGTTAATCTATCGTCTTTATAATCTCACATATGCTCACGGAGAAGGACATGATCACATAACTCATCCTGAAGAGAATACCTGCGTGTGTGTGTGTGTGTGTGTGTGTGTGTGTGTGTTTGTGCAAACAGGTTGTGTAAGGGTTGGGTCATCACGTTTTGTTAACATCGTGGCCAGTTTGAAATACTAATGTGGATTTTCAAAACCTTCAAGCAAAGTTCACCAAAAGGACAATTCTTCGCAGAACACAAACTGCACACGTGGGAAATCAACAAGCAGATTTCATACAAGTTACACTCAGCCAGTGAGCATCAAACCTTTCATATTAGTGATAAACATTTTTACAGTGTTCAGCCATGAATACTTCTCATGATCAAAACCTTCCTAGGCAATCAGTAGAAAATTCAGTCAGAGAGCAGAGACCACAGATCATCATCAACATTACCCAAATACACCTCCTCACACCACCACACCACCGCAACTTTCTATTGGTTGTTTGTTGAAGATACCTTCACACAACCACATCCTGAATCAACATGCACACATACCTACAGAAATTCTTATCACAGTCATGACACATGTCCCCACACACACACACACACACACACACACACACACACACACACACACACACACACAGCAATTCTTATCACAGTCACAACTAAGGTGACCATTCATGTCCAGACAGTCCGGCTTTCAAGCCCTTTGTCACACACACACAAACACAAACACAAACACACACACACACACACACACACACACACACACACACACACACACACACACACACACACACACACACACACTAGCGCAGGTCCATGCAGTGGTGTTGGGCTCTAGCTGAAGAGCTTGATGAAGCAGCCCTGGCAGTATGGCTTGTCGTTCTGCTCCTTGAAGGTGCCCTTGTTGAGCTGCTTGAGACAGAAGGCGCAGACGAAGTGCTCGGGGTGGAACTTCTTGGCCATGGCGCTGATGCAGCGACCCGTGATGGGCTTCTGGCAGCCTGAGCACAGCGAGCCGCGCCGATCGTGGTAGTGCACCTCACAGAATGGCTGCCCGTCGTGCTCGAAAAAACTCCCGTGGACGAAGGGCGTGAAACACTCCTGTTGGACAACAATATAGACAACACATGGCTCATTCATATTAATTCATTTGGCAATTCATTATGTCAATTATTACAAGGGCCAGTTTCCCCAGAGCAACTTAGGGCACAATGGAGGCAGCCAGGAATCAAACCCACAACTACTGCATGCTAGCCCAGCTCCTTAACCACTACACTACTGCATGCTAGCACAGCTCCTTAACCACTACACAACTACTGCATGCTAGCCCAGCTCCTTAACCACTACACAACTACTGCATGCTAGCACAGCTCCTTAGCCATTACACTACTGCATGCTAGCCCAGCTCCTTAACCACTACACAACTACTGCATGCTAGCCCAGCTCCTTAACCACTACACAACTACTGCATGCTAGCACAGCTCCTTAGCCACTACACTACTGCATGCTAGCCCAGCTCCTTAACCACTACACAACTACTGCATGCTAGCCCAGCTCCTTAACCACTACACAACTACTGCATGCTAGCACAGCTCCTTAGCCACTACACTACTGCATGCTAGCCCAGCTCCTTAACCACTACACTACTACTGCATGCTAGCCCAGCTCCTTAACCACTACACTACTACTGCATGCTAGCCCAGCTCCTTAACCACTAGAGGCAGCCGTGGCCTACTGGTTAGCGCTTCGGACTTGTAACCGGAGGGTTGCCGGTTCGAACCCCGACCAGACCTTGAGCAAGGCACCTAACCCCTCACTGCTCCCCGAGTGCCTCTGTTGTTGCAGGCAGCTCACTGCGCTGGGATTAGTGTGTGTGCTGAGTGTGTTTCACTAATTTACGGATTGGGATAAATGCAGAGACCAAATTTCCCTCACGGGATCAAAAGAGTATTTATACTTAAACCCACACACACACACCAACACCAACATACACACACCCACCCTGCAGACGAAGCACTCTGGGTGCCACAGACAGCTCAGCGCTGAGATGTAGTTGTCCAGGATGGCGCGGGCACAGCCTCCACACTTGGGCGCAAACAGGTCAAAGTAGTCCTTCCGACAGTACGCCTTTCCATCCTTCTCATGGAAGCCTGTGGCGCACACACACACACACACACACACACACATGTAGACAAACACAAACACGTGTACAAACACACACACACACACGCGTGGACATGTATATAGACACACACATGTAGGCGAACGCACACACGCACACACACACACACACACGTGTAGACGAAAACAAACGTAAACACACACACACACACACGCGCGGACATGTGTAAAGACACACACATGTAGGCGAACGCACACACACAGACACACATGTGTAGATGAAAACTAACATAAACACACATACACATACTGTATGACACTTGACTTGGTCATCACTTATTACTGGCCTCAGACACTGTGTTAAGGGCACAGTCTGCTGGAATGGGAAACACTGACCTTCAGGCCCAAAGAAAGATCCACAGTGTGCACAGAAGAAATGCTCTGGATGCCACGTCCGGTCCAGGGCAGTTACCACTTTCTGTGACAAACATGTTTTAGCAAATGTATTAGCAAAAATCACTATGAATGTACTGTAACTGTGTGCATTTTTTGTGAGTGTGTGTGTCTTATGTGTGTGTGTGTGTGTGTGGTTATTTGTGAGCGAGAGGATGCGTATGTGTGTGTGTCTTAATGTATGTACAATATGCGTATGGATATATGTATTTGTGTGAGTGTGTTTGTGTGTGTGTGTGTGTGTGTGTGTGTGTGTGTGTGTGTGTGTGTGTGTGTGTGGTTCTTACATCCAATATGGGTCCGTTACAGTAATTGCAGCGGGGGGAGAAGAGGTGGTGGTAGTCTCTCTCACAGTAGGGCAACCCGTCGCGCTCAAAGAAGTTTCTGGAACCGATCTCCTCCTGACAGTGTGTGCACACAAAGTGCTCTGGGTGCCACGTGCGACCCATGGCTGTCACCAACTGCAGAACACACATGACATACGTAACATTTCATACACGTACGGCCCATGGCTGTCACCAACTGCAAAACACACATAATATATGTAACATTTCATACACGTGCAGCTAGACAACCTTAAACAAGACAATAGGCAGAATGAAGACACAAACACACCATGGTTTGGAACCATTGACAAAAAAATCTTTAAACTTTACATATTTTTCCACAATATTCCACAATATATATGAATCAATATATGTGTTGATTCATATGGCAACATACTATATGAATGTCTCAAGGCTTGAACTTGAACCACTTGACATTCACGCAACAAGCTGGTGTTCAAATAATCTGATCATGTCCTTCACTGGAAGTTATTTGGCTTGGTAAATCATGTTCCTGCTCACAAGCTGATTTACTGAGCACCAGCGCCCTCACCTGGCCAATGATGGGCTTGCAGCAGGCCCCACAGGTACCCTTGGCCACGGTCTGCACCCCGAGTTTGTTGAGGTCCGACTGCAGGCTGCCCAGCATGGTGTCCAGCTTATTACCCTGCGGATGGGAGCCCTTCCCCTGGGCCATAATCTACACAGCACAGGAAGTCAGGGTCACAAAACAGGAAGCCCAGAACCAGACACACACACAAACACATGCACAAAAAATCAGACATACACACACACACACACACACACACAGATACTGGACATGCAGCTGTGCATACAAACACGGATAATACAATACGTAAACAAGCCATCAGCAATCTGAGCCATGTGTTTGAGTTCACTGCTCGTTAGATGAGGTCATTGGGGCAGATTGCAAACATGCAGCCATTTGTCAGTTATATAAAACAAACATTCCATCACACATGTTAAACTCCTTCACAAGTCCACATCAGCAACTGACTTTCTGTTTGGAAAATCAGTTTGAACCTTTGCCTACTGTTAATCAGTCAAATATCTACATGCAAACAAAAAAAACATTTAAAAAATCCTTCAGTTTCCTGTAATGGACACTGTCCATCTGTGGTAACCTGATTCTTTTTCAAGCAGAAAGGTCAAAGGTCAAGACTGCCTGATCTCCCTGCCCACTTCACCCAGCCCCTTTGGCACAGGGATCCACACAGAGGCCAGCACTCACGTACGTGCACACACACACACACACACACACACACACACACACACACACACACAGGCAACAGTACCCCTTCACTCATACCACCAGCTTGGGTGGACACATTAGTAACCTTTAAACACACTGAGTTAAAGGTGCTCTAAGTGATATTGGGTAATGTCACTTCTGTTGACGTTCAAACAAAACAGAGAGCTAGCTCGCCCCTCCCTCCCTCATTTGAAACTCGCGTGTTCCATATTGCTGTGTTCCATTTGTCTACTCGAGTTGGTCACAGAGTTGTTTTCCTGAGCTACTAACAGTAAGTTGCAAATGGAATGCCCCTGAAGTTGTATCCTGACATGTCAGCTCGTTGGAGCCCAGAGTATCCCGAGTTCGGAATTCCAAGATGGCTGCCCTTATTTACAGTAAATAAGAGCCATAGATACGCTCTGTTTATTAGCAGTTCTGTCTGGTTTGTGTCTCATTAAATCAGTCGTAGAAACAATAGTGTCCAGCCTCTATCTGTCACTATGTTGCTATGATGTTTGTTTGTGTAGAATACTGGGTAATGCTTTGTTACAAACTGGTACTGCTATATCCGGTAACAACTGCTAACAACAGAAAATTTCACGAAAACAAACGTCAGCATTTTGCTCTAACTCAGCGTGCTTAAAGTGCTCATGCTGGACATTAGTGATCCGCAGAACCAGCGGGTCTTAACTGAGCTCCACTCCTGCATGGGAGGGAAGAGGGGGTCATACTCCGTCTGGCTCCCCACCGACACCAGCTGTCTGGGGGCAGGCGCGGGAGGAGGAGGGGTGGGCTCTCTGGGTGGAGGGGCCTGCACCGGAGGAGGCGGAGGGCGTGGGGTAGGTTTGGGGGCAGGGGGCTCCATGGGCGCAGAGGCCGGAGGGGTCGGGGGCATTGGGGGGGTCGGGGGTCTCCGCTGGACTGGAGGGGGTGAGGGGGGCTCCACTTTTTTAACGAGAGGTTCCACCGGGGGTGGTGCTGGTTCCTGCTGCGGAGGTGGAGGGGAGGGGGCAGGTGGGGGTGGTGGTGGCAGGGGCGGGGGGACCTGCTTGACTGGGGGGGGCCTCTTGGGCTCCTCACGGCGAGGGGTGGGGGGCGAGAGGGGGGGAGGGATAACCTTCCGCTGAGGGAGCGGAGAATCAGGAGGAATGATAATCTAGAGGAAGAGGAGAGATGGAGGGAGGAAGAGGGGGAGGAAAGAAGGATGAGGAAGAGGAGAAGGAGGGAGGAAGAGGAAGAGGAGAAAAGGAGGAGGAAGAGGAGGAGGAGAGATGGAGGGATGAAGAGGGGGAGGAGAGAAGGAGGAGGAAGAGGAGAGCAGGAAAGGAATGGAAAGATTATCATCAGAACAAGACCAAAAGTTCAAAAGAAACACTGAAAACAGGACAGAACAATGAAAACAGTTAGAAATGAAAGTAGCTCTATAATGATGATGACGACCTGATGGATCTGGTGTTACAATCTTTTCCTCTCTATCTCTACTTCCTCTCTATCTCTCTTTTCTCTCCATCTCTCTGTCCACTCCTCTGTCCATCCCAACATACCCCTTTCCTACCTCCTCCACTACTACCCAGATAGCAATTTCCTTTGGGCCGGATCCGCATAAAAGCCTTTAGATCCGCCTGTAGCGGACATACGGTATCTGACTGTGGGCCAGGTCTGCTCCTGATACAGGTGTCAGCTCTGCTAGCAATGCTGTTTTATCACCGGTTTACAGATTTGTCCCAGGTCCAATTTCCGCAACTCAACTGGAAGTCAGGAGATGCGTTTAAAATACAAAACACTGATTTGGCCCAAACCTGTGATACGGATATGAGCCGAAGGACCATTTTTTCACAGCAGACCCAGGTGGTAATGATATTAATTAAGGTGCTGATTCTGCTAAATTGACTGTCCTTTCCCTACTTCATTATCAACTGGCTGCTAAAGAAAAAAAAGGTAGTTTGGAATGGCACAAATTTAGAAACCATGGGGGTGCACTATGTTCCCATGGCCACTTCATTTCTACAGTAAGGCTGGAAAAGAAGATATAGTTGGCTCAATATTGATCATATGCTCGTTTCATTATTTTTATTATTACCTAGCAGTGGTAAAAGTAGTCAATTGTTGTTTGTGTCAGACCAAACAGTGCTATGAGACAACCCCATATTCTTGCCACGCATGCAGAAGTCCAAGCAGTAACATTAATCAAGGATCTTTGGTTTGCTCACTATCAATCTTTTGACATGATTTGCCAGCCTGGGGTTGGACTAGGACAGGCCAACTTTTCAAGGTAGTATCTGCTTTTTATCTCTGTTGGTTTATTCAGAGACAACAACAAGAAACCGAACGATTGATAACTTTACTATTATTTTCCAGCAACAACAACTAGCTTAACTTAAGCAAAACAGCCATCACAATAACTATTTTGGAAAAAACAGTGATAACGCTAACAGGATCACTGATGATAAAAAAACGAGTGTAATTGTGACTTAGCCTATTTGCAAAAAGGAATAAATGGCTAATGTTTATTTTGTGTTGTTTCAGATTGACCATGGAGATGACTAAGGAAGACAGCCTGAATATTGATGGGAACAGTGGAATAACATGACTTAAACTTTGTCTGGGATTGCACTTCTACAGCCAGGTTGTTGAATAAAAAAAATAATAAGACACTTATGTGTAAAGTTTTTTTTACCCCCCTTGTGTTTGTAGCCTAGCTTATGTTTATCAGTTGAGCTGTTGGGAAAACGTTACGAACTTTAGCCTGGGTGAACCTATAACTAACCTGTTAGCAAATGTGTAGCAAACAGATTTTTCAGGATAATTAGCCCTAATTACCAATCACATTTCACATGTTAAATAAAGCCGGCTGATGTCTGATAAACGGGTCCGTACCACACACAATAAGCGGACCCGTATTGCATATGATAAACAGAACTGGAACACGTCAGTAACACAGACAACCATACGGAACTGGGCCAGTCTTAGCCCTTATTGGTACCAGATCCGTCAAACGGATCCAGACCGATTTTGGACCGATGTGCGTTTGGACGCCGGATCAGGTCCATTATGCAGATCCATGCCGGACGTTGTGGTAGGTGTGGCCCAGTTCCGTCCCAGTGTATGTTTGCTATCTGGGTACCTTTTTCCTCTGTTGACCTCCTCTCTCTCTCTCTCTCTCTTTCTCTCTCTCTCCTCTACCTTATCCTCATCTGGTGCAGTCCTCTTACAAGTGTTTGAGGTTGTGATCACACCTCAATTCCTCCCTGTTTCTCTCCTCACTCTCTCACATTCTTCCACTCTCTCCATCTTTCTTTCTCTCCCTCCTCCCATGCTCCCCTCCCTCTCTCTCTCTCTCTCTCTCTCTCTCCTCCTCTACCTTGTCTACGTCTGGACCGTTGCGCTCCTCTCGCGAACGCTTGGGGTTGTTCATGACGATCACGCCCTCTGTGAGCCATTCGTCGGGCTGCTTGCGCGGCCGCTCCTTGCGGCTGATGCCCAGCTTGCCCTGCAGCTCCTCGATGAGCCGGTCCTGTGAGTTGCTCTTGTGGTAGATGAGTGGCCCCATCTTACGCCGTGGGTGGTTCTCTCGGTACATGGGGTGCACGTTGGGCGTCTCCTTCGTACGCCTGATCACAGACTTGAGCTGATCGGGAAGGAGAGAGGCTGTGAGGGTTCAGAGGGTGATTCAAGCGTAGCGCAGTCCACTTCAGCGCAAGCCAATCACAGTGAGTTCCAATCCAGGGGCGAGCCAATCAAAGTGCATTTCACTTCAGCACAAGCCAATCACAGCGCTTTCCAATTCAGTATGAGCCAATCACATAGCAGCACATTCTTTTAAAAGCCAATCATAGCACACTCCACTCCTGTGAAAGCCCATCATGCTACAGCTTAGTCCACTCCAGTCCAGTCCATACTCTTATGGGCCAATCAGAAATGCATTCTACTTCAGCATTAGCCAATCATAGCACACTTTATCCAGCATAAGCCAATGGCTGTGCAGCTTAGACCACGCAGTTAAACTGAACAAAGTGTAACAGGTGAATTAAGCAACACACACATGCAAACCCACAAACAAAAGCTGGATCAAGATCTACAAACTTTAAGTAAAGTGTCCAAAACAACATCAATCAATGATACTTCAACTTCAACAAATGTTGTTACTCGTTAAAGTGTTAAGTGGGATCTGTGATTTAGTGCTTAACACACATGTTGGGAATCTGGGAGAATGAGGAGGAAAATTGTCCTCACAATCCTCCTTCATGTATGAAATGTGTGTCTTTCCATGAGTATAAACACAGACTATAAGACTCAATATACATCCAGACCATAAGACTCTATATACACCCAGACCATAAGACTCAATATACACCCAGACCATAAGACTCAATATACACCCAGACCATAAGACTCAATATACACCAGACCATAGGACTCAATATGCACCCAGACCATAAGACTCAATATACACCCAGACCATGAGACTCAATATACACCCAGACCAAAAGACTCCATATGCACCCAGACCATAAGACTCAATATACACCCAGACCATAGGACTCAATATGCACCCAGACCATAAGACTCCATATACACCCAGACCATAAGAGACTCAATATGCACCCAGACCATAAGACTCAATATACACCCAGACCATGAGACTCAATATGCACCCAGACCATGAGACTCAATATACACCCAGACCATGAGACTCAATATACACCCAGACCATGAGACTCAATATACACCCAGACCATGAGACTCAATATACACCCAGACCATGAGACTCAATATGCACCCAGACCATAAGGGACAAGCAGCACATCCTCAGGGTGGAGGCCTGAATCTGCAGCCGGGACTCATAAGTCACAACTCTGACTGATGTGTGTGTGTTACACTTCAGTTGCTGTTAACTGTTGAGTTGATGAGCTCTTGTGCATATAGCCCCACCTATTACACTCATCACTCATCATGACATCTAGAGGTGACCACTTCTCCAAACCCAGCTACACTCCAAACCCAACTCCACTCCAAATCCAACTACACTCCAAACCCAACTACACTCCAAACCCAACTACTCTCCAAACCCAATGACTCTCCAAACCCAACTACACTCCAAACCCAATGACTCTCCAAACCCAACTACACTCCAAACCCAATGACTCTCCAAACCCAACTCCACTCCAAATCCAACTACACTTCAAACCCAACTACTCTCCAAACCCAACTACACTCCAAACCCAACTACACTCCAAACCCAATGACTCTCCAAACCCAACTACACTACACTACACTACACTACACTACACTACACTGCACTGTCACACACCAGAGGTGTACTGCTGGGTTACTCTACACACCAGCCCAAAGGCAGTCAACAGATGCCAATGCCAGTCAGCAGCTATCAGTCGGCAGTTGCCAGGCGGTAGTGGTCATGCAGCAGGCAGTGTGCGGTAAGCCCTGTGGGTGGCATGTCGTACGTGTCCGGAGGCGGAGACTCGGTCCAGCGTGAGAGGCTGCATGGGGTAGAGGTCAAACTGGCCGTCGGGCGTGCCGGGGCAGGAGGACGTTGGCGTGAGCGACTCGTCCATCCAGCTGGCCTCGGTCAGCGGAGTCATGGAGCCGTCGGCGCCGTCGTACACCATCTTCAGCTCCATCTCCGCCCAGTCCAGGTCACTGCGTGCGTCCGACTGGTAGTCCAGTCCTCCGTCGCCCAGCTCCGACTCCGTTGGCAACGACTGCGACAGCTGGGTGTCGGGTCGCACGTCCCGCCGGTCCATCGGCATGATGGGCTCCTCGAACACTTCCTGTGGTGGTTCAGCACTAAGCTTGGACCCCTGCATTGCCGACATCAGAGCCTCGTTCTCAGGTTTGGTAGAGAAGCTCATGGACAGCAGCTTGTCCAGGGCCTCGTCCAGTGAGGGCTGCGCCTCCTCGTGCCCCTGCGAGGATGCGTGAGGCTGGGGTTGGCCTGCCGCCTCGGGGGGATCCCCTGGAGGGTTGGAGCTCTTAGAGGAGGGCAGCGAGGAGAGAGAGAGAGATGGAAGGAGAGAGAAGGAGGAGAGGACAGGAGATTCAACAACAGGAGCTGCGAGAGGAGGTGCAGGAGCAGGAGCAGGAGACTTTGAGACAGGAGGGGTGAGGCTTCTTGGGGAAGGGGAGAGGCCGTTGACTGCAGGGAGGACCAGGGGACTCCATCGCTCGGGGGAGGGGGAGGGCTTTTTCGGGGAGGGGATGGGGCTAGGGGACTTGGTGATGGGGGCCGGGGCCAGGGTGGAGAGGGAGCTGAAGGGCTCCAGCTTCAGGTGGGGGCTGGAGGAGGCGGGGGAAGGGGTGCCAGTTTTGGGAGGGGTGGGGGCGGCACTGCCGGCATGCGTGGGGGTGTGGGCGGGCGAGGAGGCCACCGTCTGGGTGAGCACCACCAGCGGGTCGGTGCGGGCGCTGAACATGGAGGCCGACACGTCGATGATCGTGTCCGGAGACAGGCGGGAGCTGGAGGGGGAGGTGGAGCAGGATCCGGAGCTGGGGGGGCTGAGGGAGGAGGCCGCGGCCGACAGAGAGAGCTCCGAGCTGGGCTTCGGGAGAGAGGCGCTGGCCTGGGGGGGCACAGAGAGCTCCACCCCATCCTCCACGATGTGCAGCTCCAGAGAGACACCTGCCGAGGAGGGCAGGGGGGAGTCACAAGAGAGGGATGGGGGGAGGAGGGCAGATACCACAGGGGCTGATGGGATAGCTGGAGGACTAGAGGATTTCTGATCAAACAGCGACTCTGAGCCCTGAGAGCTGGGCTGTAGAATGGACAGAAGGAGTAGAAGAGAAGGAGGAGGAAAGGAAGAAAAGATGAAAGAAGGAAGGATTGGAGGAAGTGAGGAGAATAAAACAGAATGACCAAAGAAACAGAGGAGGAAAAGGAAGGAAGGAAGAGAATCAAAAGGAAATAAAAGAGGAAAGTTAGCAGATGAAGTATGAAGTAATGAAGTCTAAATGTGCAGATGCTGCAGTGGAGGAGACAGTCAGGAAATAGGAAATAGGCCTCAGAAGAGGAACCCTGAAGACAGACAGGAATCATCTCAGTCAGTCTGAAGAACACAGACCCCAGCTGAGAGACTTCACACACACCTCTCCCATTCGTCTCCACTATTACGTATACACTCAGCCACGCGCACGCACACACACACACACACACACACACACACACACACACACACACACACACACACACACACACACACACACACACACACACACGCACACACACAGCTCTGCACCTTAAAGTCGGACAGGCTGGCCATAAGTTCGTCCAGCTCGCGAGTAGCTGATGTGGCAGAGATCCGGGCCTGCTGCGATGAGTCAAACTGGCTGTCCGTCAACTCACTGTGGAGCGCGAAAGGGCTGGGTCTACACACACACACACACACACACACACACACACACACACACATTATGTAAAACATTTTTTTTAATGTTTGTGTGTGTGTGCATTTCTGATTCCACATTTGCTTCAATGTGTAAGCTTCTGTGTGCACACATGTGTGTGTGTGTGTGTGTCTATGTGCATGCATGAGTTTGTGTGTGTGTGTGTGTGTGTGTGTGTGTGTGTGTGTGTGTATGTGTGTGCGTGTACGCGTGTGTGTTCCTTACACTGGAGAGGGCACGACACACTCCAGCTTGTCCAGGCTGCTGCTGCCTGTGGTGCCGTTCTGCTGGGGGGACTCCAGTCCAGCAGGGGTCAGTGTGATACCAGGAGCTGCCCCGTTCTCCTGCTGCCCGTAGGAGTAGAGGCTACACGCAGGCAGGGGGGGCGCCTCCTCATCTGGAGAAGAAAGTGGAGGGGGGGGGGCTTAAATAAGTGTTTGGAACATACACAGACAAGCTTTAAAATATGATCATATGTGCGTGCGTGTGTGTGTGTGTGTGTGTGTGTGTGTGTGTGTGTGTGTGTGTGTGTGTGTGTGTGTGTGTGTGTGTGTGTGTGCGAGCGTGTGTGTGTGTGTGTGTGTGTGTGTGTGTGTGTGTGTGTGTGTGTGTGTGTGTGTGTGTGTGTGTGTGCGAGCGGTGTGTGTGTGTGTGTGTGTGTGTGTGTGTGTGTGTGTGTGTTACCATCAGTGGGGAATCCAGGCGTGTCTTGAACTGCATTGAGCTCTAGGAGTAGACGGTCCAGCTCTGACAAGTTACTGCCCAGAGCAGTGGCCATCATCGCAGACGAGGAGTCAGACATCTTCTGCTTATTGGGGAAACTGCATAAAGAGAGAGAGAGAGAGAGAGAGAGAGAGAGAGAGAGAGAGAGAGAGAGAGAGAGAGAGAGAGAGAGAGAGAGAGAGAGAGAGAGAGAGAGAGAGAGAGAGAGTGCGGGAGAGAGAGAGAGCCAGACAGAGAAAGAGAGAGAGTGAAAGAGAGAGAGGAAGTTAGCCTGGCTAAGAGAAAGTCATAAGTAGCACAAACAAGTAATCCAGACACAGCAATGCTAAACAAAACATCAAGTAAGCAGCTATCACACCACCTGTTCCATCTGGTCCTGTCTATCTTCAAATACACACACTCACTCACTCACACACACACACACGCACGCACGCACGCACGCACGCACACACACACACACACACACACACACACACACACACACACACACACGCTCTGCCTCATAGCTGAGATGGAGGAGGCCTACCTGTAGATGTGGTCCTCTTCTAAATGGGACAGAGGGGGACTAGTACTTCCCCGAGACCATGTGCTGCTCTTTTGGACTGAGCCCAGCGACTGAAAACACAATGGCATTGTCATAGCAACCATACTAAGAATGAGTGACATAGGGAATAAGAAATGTGCCTATAAACGTACACACAATTACCACATATAACAGCAAAAACAAAACAAAACAAATAAAACACATATTAGTGTGCAGAACAATATTATATACTCTTTCTGTCAGTTGAACGATAGAATATACACACATTTATATAAATGTCTGTGTACAGAAATATTAAACAGTTAGGTTATGTTATATTCCCCCAGGTTATGACACTGTGAATCGTATTTTTCAGCTGAGTGAATCGTATTTTTATTCAGCTGAGTGTCCCTGTTCTGAAAGGATGGCCTTTTTTTCATTGTTGCCAAGGGCTTCACAGTTTAACTGATCATTTTCAAAACCAAAGAAAAAAGGTTTGCCTTTATATTGGTTACAGTAAAGAAGAACATGCTCCTCTGTCTAGACCTTTCATCTCTCTCACCTGCTGGGAGGAGTAGTGAGAGTCAGGAGGGCAGAGCAGACATCCGTTCAGCGCTTCGGCGGAGGGAGGGGGCGGCACTGGCGGGGGGGTGGGGTCATCCCTGAGGCTCCGCCCACTATTGCTGGGGAAGGAGTAGGGCGTCTCGTCGGGCAAGAAGGCGGGAAATTTGGAAATGTGGGCAGTGGAGGACTCCAGGTCCGCCAGGAGAGCGTCTGCAAGGGGGGGAAGAGAGAGACACAAACAAACAAATATATATATATATATATATATATATATATATATATAAAAACCTCAAAAAATAGTATACATCGCTGTATGTAAAAATAGTAGACTTTTTTTGGCATGAACAACACGTTTCGCAGTTTGCTTCATCAGGTTCAATATATCTTTTAGAAAATGCTTCAGACACAAACAAACAAATATATATATATATATATATATATAAAAACTCAAAAAATAGTATACATCGCACACTGGAGGGTATATATATTTTGCTGACTTTATTTGGCATGAACAACACGTTTCGCAGTTTGCTTCATCAGGTTCAATATATCTTTTAGAAAACGCTTCATATATGTCATACAAAAAGCTGATGAAGACCTCAGGGTCAAAATGTTGTCTGAGTCAAATATAAATATATACATATAAAAATGCAATAATGCAACAAAAAACTTCTACAATGAGTTTCAGGGTTCAAGATAATTGTTGAAATTCACATTTGCAGGCAGCATCCTTTTTTCAATCAGTATGACTAGCCTATCTGACCTTGTTATTACAACCAAGTTATTCCAGACAGTTGACCAAGATATTAATCTATGAGTTATATAACAACAATACATTGCATAATATGA
>NC_055964.1:30542052-30574552 GCF_018492685.1 Alosa sapidissima | reverse complement strand
AGTGTTTGTGTGAGCTGGTGGGAGGGTGGGGTAGGGGGGTATGTGGTGTGGGCCTGTTTACAGGGCTGTAATAGAGTGGTTAGCATGACTAAGAATGCAAACAGGAGGGAGAAGCCAATCTTAAACCCAATCCCCTGAAAGCAGAGAACAGCCAAAGAGCAGAGTCTACAACACACACACACACACACACACACACACACACACACACACACACACACACACACACACGGCAAGTTAACTCATGTAAGTTTATGAGGAGCAAACAGCTACATGACTGAACTATGCATTTACTTGGCTGAACCAATAATGTCTCCAATTATAACCAACACGACTGCATACACAAAACTCTTGCTTGTTTTATATACCATTATCAATAGCTTCTTTATTTTATCACAAATGATAGCCACTGTGCTACTGTCACCATTATCATCAGTAGCCGATAGTTTATAAACAAACACACTGAGAAACTCATGGGCATGTAGACTGGCATCTTGTGTGTGAAAATAGACGTGTGCCACCCTCTGGTTCAGCTTTGTCCAGCACCCTCCTCTCACCCACTCCACCCATGATGAAAAAAAGAGAGCTGAGAATTCCTGGCATTCCAGAGGAAGAAAGGAATGGGAAACGAAGGAGGAGAGCAGCGAACAAGCCGGAGAGGTACCAGCAGGACCGCGTGTGTGTGTGTGTGTGTGCATGTACAGGTGTTCGCAGGACTGTGTGTGTATGTGTGTGTGTATGTGTGTGTGTGTGTGTGTGGGTGTATGTGTGCATGTACAGGTTTTCGCAGGACCGTGTGTGTATGTGTGTTTGTACAGGTGTTCATAGGGTTGTGTGTGTGTGTGTGTGTTTGTATGTGTGTGTGTGTGTGTGTGTGTGGTGTGTGTACAGGTGTCAGCAGAGTAACATTTGTGTGTGTGTGGAGAGAGAGAGACAGAGAGAGAGAGAGAGAGAGACAGAGAGAGAGAGAGAGAGAGAGAGACAAAGAGAGAGAGACAAAGAGAGAGAGAGAGACAGAGAGAGAGAGGAGAGAGAGAGACAAAGAGAGAGAGAGAGACAGAGAGAGAGTAGCAGAGAGAGACAGAGAGAGAGACAGAGAGAGAGAGAGAGAGAGAGAGACAAAGAGAGAGAGAGAGACAGAGAGAGAGAGAGAGAGAGAGAGACAAAGAGAGAGAGAGAGACAGAGAGAGAGAGAGAGTAGCAGAGAGGTGTGAGCAGGTCCACGGTGGGGAGCAGAAAGGGGATGACATATGCATGCTATATGACATATGAAGTGATGTGATATACAGTATGATAAATGATATATGATATATGAAGTGATGTGATGCATGATATACTGTATGACGTGTGTGACACATTTATTTCCTGTTCACCTGTATTATGGCATGGATACAGTTTTGAGAAAAGGGTGGAAGTTTTCAAAAAATGTGTTTTAGCAATTGTGAAAAACTGTATACCGGAAAAGGCATTTCAGTAATGTAAATGAGAAGAACATTGCATTCTACAGCCTACAGTGCACTCTGAATGCCCGACGGATACTGTAGTTTCTGTCCATTATTGATATAAACCTGCACTGTTCAGCAGCCTGCTTGCACTCGGAACTAGCTTATGGTTGTATGACATCATTTGAAAGAAGCGTGATCAATTTTAAGTAGTTGTGTTTAACGTATGACATCTGTGCTCTATTTGTGTTTAGCTTTTGCCACTTGTGGTTACCGTTATGCATCACAAGTGCATCACAATGCAACACATGTTGTATTGCATGAGAATGTGTTTAGCAAGTTTTGCAAAAAGAGATCTGCAAAATTGTGTTTTATTTGTGAAAACTGTTTAAGGTTTTGCCAAAACAAATGTGTTCAGGCAACTGAGAATTTTGGTTCTGATAATGGAGTTTAGTGTTTTAGCAGTTGTGTAATGTAATGTACTGTAAACTGTAATGAACGGATAAATGAATAAATGAATGAATGAATGAATGAATGATACTTAAACCACTTGTTCATGCTATTGGCAATACTTATACCATGTGCAAGTGCGAAAGAAGAAGCCTTTCATTCCATAAACAAGCCACCACCGATATTTGATTTGAATTTGGAATGGTGGTTCTTATTACACAGCACAATAGAGATATACAATGCACACACACACACACAGACACACACACAACCACACACACACACACAGACACACACACACACACAGACACACACAGACACACACAGACACACACAGAGACACACCCATTCCCACCCACCCACACACATACACCGTTATAGCAGTAAGAGGTCAGTGAGGTCTAGCAGGGAGCGGGCTGTTTATGAGTACGGCGCTGGGGACAGAGTGGGCCCTAGCCCCTCCAGAGAAACCCTACCCCACCGCACCAACCGGACCGGGGTATTTATATCAGCCACAGGCAGATGGAGTGAGAGAGAGAGAGAGAGAGAAAGAGAGAGTGTGAGAGGGGGGTTAGGGAGAGAGAGAGAGAGAGAGAGACAGAGAAAGAGAAAGAGAGAGGCAGGGAGCTAGGGAGAGAGAGAGTGAGAGAAGGAGGGAGGAGAGAAAGAGAGATGGAGGGAAGGAGAGAGCTGGAAGAGAGAAAGATAGGGGGTGGTAGATAGAGAGAATGATAGGGAGATTCCAGACAAAGAGAGGAGGAGGATAAAGGGATAGAGTAAGAGACAGAAAGAGGAGGGACAGACATACATAGAGTGTGAGTTGGACAGCTTATTTTGCCGACAGTGCATGCACACTGTGGCCAGAGCGAAGTCAGAAGCATAAAGTGGCCAGGGTCAGGTCAAAGTTAATTAATAAAAGATAAATATGTAGATACAGTACATCAGCATTCAACACTGGTTACATGTAATATTGAACTTCACCAGAAAAGTCTCGCCCATTTCAGATTCCCTGTTTTGAATTTGCTTCCTGCTAACTATATCGCCACCGAACTCGGGCCCATGAAGTCAGAGAAAGAGAGTGATGATATGACACAGTGAGGAAAGAAGAAGTAGATGGAAGAAGGGATGAGAGAGAGAAAGAGAGTGTGAGAGAGAGAGATAGAGAGAGAAGGGAAGGGAAAACAAGTTTCAACACTCACATGCAACCAATAGGAGACGAGAGATACAACCTCAGTTAGGGGACGAGAGAGCGAGAGAGATAACCTCAGGAGACAAGAGAGATATAACCTCAGTTTGGGGACGAAAGAGAGAGAGAGATGACCTCAGTTAGGATACAAGAGAGATATAACCTCAGTTAGGAGACGAGAGAGATATAACCTCAGTTAGGAGACGAGAGAGATATAACCTCAGTTTGGGGACGAAAGAGACAGATACAACCTCAGTTAGGAGACGAGAGATAGAGATATAGAGATATAGATAGATAGATAGATAGATAGATAGATAGATAGATAGATAGATACTTTATTGATCCCCAGAGGAAATTCAAGATATAACCTCAGTTAGGAGACGAGAAAGACAGATACAACCTCAGTAAATGAGAGAGAGAGATATATAACATCAGTTAGGAGACGAGAGATATAACATCAGTTAGTAGATGAGAGAGATATATAACATCAGTTAGGAGACGAGAGATATAACATCAGTTAGTAGATGAGAGAGAGATATAACATCAGTTAGGAGACGAGAGAGATAACATCAGTTAGGAGACGAGAGAGATATATAACCTCAGTTAGGAGACGAGAAAGACAGATACAACCTCAGTAAATGAGAGAGAGATATATATAACATCAGTTAGGAGACGAGAGATATAACATCAGTTAGTAGATGAGAGAGATATATAACATCAGTTAGGAGACGAGAGATATAACATCAGTTAGTAGATGAGAGAGAGATATAACATCAGTTAGGAGACGAGAGAGATATATAACATCAGTTAGGAGATGAGATATATAACATCAGTTAGGAGACGAGAGATATAACCTCAGTTAGGAGACGAGAGAGAGATACACGCAGGTGCTCTCAGCTCAGACACACCCGTGGAGGGAGGAGAAAGGGAAGAGAAGGAAGGAAGAAGCTAGTGATGAGAGGTGTGGAGAAAGGGAAGAGAAGGAAGGAAGAAGCTAGTGATGAGAGGTGTGGAGAAAGGGAGGAATAGAGAGAGATAGCAAGAGAGGGAGGGGGGTAAAGGGGGAGGGTAAGCCCAGCAATGGGTTTCCAGTCAGACAGCAGTGAAGAGAGAGATCATAGGCTGTGTGTGTGTGTGAGTGTGTGTGTGTGTGTGTGTGTGTGTGTGTGTGTGTGTGTGTGTGTGTGTGTGTGTGTGAATGTGTGTCTAAATATACCTCCTGCTGTCGGATCCCCCCGTTAGAAAGATGACACTTCCCTACAGAGAGAGCAACACCCAAAATAAAAGCACTTCCCCAAAGACACGCACGGCAGGCAGTCAAGGAAGACATTATGGTCTACTGTAACACACATGTAAGCACACACACATACACACACACACGCACGCTTACACGCACACACACACACACACATTTCTACACATGCACGTGCACTTACACACACATACAAAGATTCCTTTGCATACTGGAGGAGATATATTGGCTTACATTTACTGTGCTAAAGCTTTTTGAAAGTCACTTGCAACCGAATACTTTTGTCATTCATTACATGATTTGTGTGTGTGTGTGTGTGTGTGTGTTATAGATAATCAGATATCAGAGCAGAAGATGTAATATCCCTGCGTGAGTGAGTATGTGCATAAGTGTGGGTGTGTTGTTTATATGTATTTGTGTATGTGGTATGTGTGAGATGTGTGTGTGTGCATGCACGCATGTGCGAGATGTAGGCTATGTGTTAATAGGTGGAAAAAGGAGACCAGAGGCAGATGCTCAAAGATGGACTTAGATGGACAAACACTGAGATGCAAACCTTTCAGGCTTAGCCCATCTTTGTGTTCCTAGTTGTGTGTGTGTGTGTGTGTGTGTGTGTGTGTGTGTGTGTAAGAGAAAGAGAAATGTCATGAGGGTGGAATGTGTTGTAATTCGGATCTTAACAACGTTACTCAAGCATCATTCAGGAACACAATCAACAGCAGTTCTCAGCCTAGCCTGAGGGAGAACACACCAAGGGAGGTATACAGAGAAGGCGGGGGGAGCAATAAACTGGAACAAAGCAATAAAACCCTCAGCCACCCCATCTGAACCAGGGGATAATGAAATCCGAGCATGAATGCTAATTCTAACCTAATTAGCCTGTGACAGGGGAGAGCTATGTAGGACTGCAGGACTTTTTACTGCATTCCACAGCTACAAGGATGTGCTTTATGGTATTTGTATTTAAGAATGAATGCTAAACACTAACATGATTAGCCTGTTCTTTACTGAGACAGGCAGCATGCCACAGGCCTAGTTACCGTCATGGACGTGGTTTATAGCATTCATCAGAGCTTGAATGCTAGTAAAACTAGCTGCTGCTGTGAGGGATCGGAATAGGCTTGAGACATTCATCAGCCTAAGTATGCTAGCAAAACTAGATGGTGCTATTGTAACCTGCATGGTTCAGCCCTTTACATGACTCAAACCTGCAAACAGAAGCACCTTAGACCGGGAGTCAAGCGTGCTGACAATTGAGCTTAAAGCCCTGACTGATAGCTTTCATGCACTGCTCTTGAGGCGTTGGGGAGTGAGGTTTACGAGCATTCCACACGCACAGCTAGCTGGCATCCGTTATGCTGAGCGATCGGAATAGGCTTGAGATATCCATCAGCCTCCAGGTAACACCAGTTCTCTGGCGTTCACACTGACGAACCAGGAAAGTTTCTCTCATGTTCATTAATGCGATTTCTAAAATTCAGTGGATTCTGATTAGCTGTCAGGTTTCCATTGTTCTGAAAATCACTCTGAATGTGACCCCCCAAGGCCATCGTTCCTCAAATCGTTATCATTTTAGTATGCAGTGTGGATGCTGTTATTATAATTACTGTAACTATAGCATTATCGTTAAAACTATAGTTTTTACTGCTGTCTTTGTAGTTATGGTTGCCGGTGTGGACAAGCCCAAACGTAACAGTATTAGCTTTTGGGCTAACATGGGAGGTTGAGATAAGCAGGACGTTTGACCCGGCTCTAGGTACCAACAGGACATGCTTTTAGCTGCCTGCTTTGCCTGCTTCCTGTCTTTCATTAACATCCCCCCCAAGCCTCCGTATGCACCAGAAACAGAGAAATCACTGACCGACACACGCACACAAAGACACTGAGGACCGTTTCCTAAGGATGTGGGATAGGCCCAAGACCCAGAGAGATGAGGTCAGAGTTGCTTTTTCTCCAACCATGAGGGTGTAGATTTGGGAGTGCACAATTCTCTCTCTCTCTCTCTGTTTATCTCGCTCTCGTTGGAGGGTGGACCACATTTCTACTGGGGAAACTACCCCCCCCCCCCAGTTTGGCATCTGAGTGTGTGTGAGTGTGTGTGTATTGTGTAGGGGTGGAACACACACATCACTCTTATCCGCAATATCTAAATCTCACCACACTCTTTTGCACAGAGTTAGATATGTGTTTGTGTGTGCGTGTTTGTTTGTGTGAGAGTGTATGTGAGTGAGAAAGTATTTGTGAGGCCTTTTTTTATCACCGTTCCTTTGTTTGGGGTGTGTGTGTGTGTATGCGGGTGAGAGAAACAGAGAGAGCGTGTGTGTGATGGTATTTGTGAAGTGTGTAACAGAATTCCATGGGGGGATATCACACTCACCCACAACAACTCCCACCTCTCCACTCTTCCTTTCCAAACAGCTTGTTTGCCTGTGTGTGTGTGTGTGTGTGATGTGTGTGTGTGAGTGACAGCTAACTCAACAGAGGATCCCCAGCATTGCTTATTCTGGCATGGTTTGTTGCTGTGCTATTTTCCATATCATGACTCCAGTGTTTACTGTGTCAGTGCCCACGGGTGTGTATCTGGTTTAAAGCACATGCTGTGTCCTGTTGAAATCACCAACCCTGCATTCTGTGTCCTGTTGAAATCAACAACCCTGTTACATGTGCATTCACTAGCGAATAACTTAATTAAATTTAGTGGGTTGTCCAGTCCACATTGGTAGTGGTTTTGTGAAACGTAATCAGTCATGGGTGTGTTTTGGGCGTAACATCATTTAAACCAATGAGAATGGCATCTGTCATGCCCTTTAGCAGCAAGCAGCACAACTTCAAACAGCGCATCAGTATTTTGATAGTCAGCGGCACATTTGAAGGAATCTGCTTGCATGCGAGACCGTGTGGAACAGGTATTCCACTAAACCATGCTTTACCTAGCAGAGTATAGCATATACACGCATCTGCACTCGTCTATTATTTGAACTCATTGGCAAAGTGAAACTAACTTCATTGTGGTGTGACAGAACGGTTATACATACACAGTTAATTACTTTCACTATTGTCTGACAATGGGTTACCATCGGAAACAACGCCTTGAAAAAGCAACACTTACCCCCAGTAATGTTCCAATGACTGAATAAAAACCGAAGGACATTTTTCCTGCAGAGGAGTTGCTGCTTACTTCTCGTGACAGTGCGTCTTCAGCTGTGCTCCATATGTGCCTCTCACCTAATCCGTCATTACCAATTTGCAAATGATGGTGAATAACTACTCATTGTGAGATGTACTTCCTAATATCTTTATTATAATTATGTTTAACATTGTAATTGTGTAATTTGTAATGTTTTGCATGGATGTGCGCTGGTGCGCGTTCCTGTGGATGAGAGAAGCAGGGTGTGGTGTGCACCCGCCCATATCACTGTTGACAATGCGCTCTTAAAGTAACATATAAACAACTCGCCATGGATTTCTGACCAGGTTTCTCTTGGTCAGTGGCGTAATGCGTTTTAGAGATTTTTAGATAATGTGCTAGACACCTCCTTAGGTTGTTAATTGCCACACCCCTTGGCACATTGCTCAATAAAAGAGACAGGCATGGTGAAAAACTTGAGTATACGATAGGAATAAGCTTTGTGTCGTGATGATTATACGCTTTGCGCTATGCTTTAGACTATCATCGTAGGGCCCATAGAGTTATTTGAGCCTTGCTGTATACTTGTGTATGGGACCGGCTGATGATAAAAGGTGCTGATTCTGAATCAGGGTCGTCTACTATCTTTACTCAGTGTGAAATCCTCAAGTCTGCCACTTCCCTCACATCACAGGGTAAACAAGCCTGTGTGTGTATGTGTGTGTACGTGTGTGTGTACATGTGTGTGTGTGTGTGTGCGCCTACATCTGCTGACCGCCTTCAGATGATGGAGGAGTCGTGGGTGGTGATCATGATTAGCGTGTACGTGTGCAGTGTGTGTGTGTGTGTGTGTGTGTGTGTGTGTGTGTGTGTGTGTGTGCATGTACGCTCATAGCACTGATGGTTGCCATATGTGCCTTCCCTCCGCCCTGCAAAAACACATGTTTACGTTTGTGTTCATGTGTGTGTGAAATGGACAGGCTGATGTTTGTGAATAGCACGCAAGATTGGAACATGAGCGACGGGACTGGAAACAGAAGAAGAGAAAGAAAACAAGCTTTATCATCTGCAATTCGCTCTTTGTACACATGGCTATCAAAGCCAGCACACACTCCATCCAACTGAGGACCAGGTGGCTCATAAGAATAAAGATGTAGAAATTCCCCTACGTGGCTTCTGGCAGAGGGTTGAGAGAAAAAGACGACCCTTCTTGTCGTCTGGGACCCCCCCCACCCGTCCCTCGACCCTGCGCAGTGACCGCATGCATTCCTCTGCCGTCTCGTGTCCCGGGAACAGCACTGAGGACCAGGGCGGGAGAGCTCCAGGTTTGGGAACAATCAGCCCTTTCTCCAGTGCCGAGCTCCGAGCGCCGCTGCCCACAGAGAGGGGACGCGGTTCTGGCCTCCACACACACAAACACACACACACAAACACACACACACACACACACACACACGAGACACACAAACACACACGAAACACACAAACACACACACATGACACACACACATATACACATACACATACACAGACACACACACACACATACACACGAGACACACAAACACACGCACATACATGACACACCTACACACACACACAAATACATACAAACAGACAGACACAGACACAGACACAGACACACACACACACAAACACACACACACGAAACACACAAACACACACACATATACAAACACATACACATACACACACGAGACACACAAACACACACACACACACAAACACACACACATGGCACACACACATACATGACACACACACACACACACACACACACACACACACACACACACACACAAGGCTGTCAGTGCATATCTCTCTATCGCCGCTACTTCACACTAATTAGGCTACTTAACATCGGCTTCCAGACCAGACGCACCCTCGCCAACACCACGCCAACACGCTCCCCCACACACTCAGGGGCCGCTTACAAAAGGCCTTTGTGAGGGACACATGGAGTATGCGTCTCCCTCCCTCAACCCTCCAGTCTCATACACTCAAATTCAATTTCTCAGCCCCGCAGAGCCGTCAGCAGATGTGCCTGTGATCTGGTCTGGCATGAACCAGGTCCCTGGGACAGATTCAACTGTGATCTGGTCTGGCATGAACCAGGTCCCTGGGACAGATTCAACTGTGATCTGGTCTGGCATGAACCAGGGGGGTATTCTAAGTATGTGGTTTAGTGACAAACCTGGGTAAGTTAACTCAGAGTAGCCTAAGGGGTAAACCTCCTAATAGAAGAGCTATATGGCCTCATTCTCCTAACAAAACAATGCCATAGGGCTCTTGTTGTAGGAGGTTTACCACTTACCCTGAGTAAACTTACCCAGGTTTGTCACTAAACCACGTCCTTGGAATACCCCCCTGGTCCCTCAGACAGATTCACCTGTGATCTGGTCTGGCATGAACCAGGTCCCTGAGACATCACCAGCCTCATGATAACCAAGATGGATCACAAGATGGATTCGGGCACCTAGGAAAGCACTATATAAATGTAATGTAATGTGTTGTTGATTTTGTTGTTGTTGCACATGATGGATCTAATCACAGGTACTTAGACTGGATTGGTCAGAACTGGACTGGTTTGGATCGGATTGGAGGATCTCCCATGGGCGATTCACATCCGTGGTGGTGGGACTGAGCTTCCCCACTCCACACCTCTGTAAAGTACCTAGAAAAACACTATATGAATGTAATGTCTTGTTGTCTTTGTTGTTATGGCTGTTGCTATTGTTGTTGTTGTTGTTGTTGAGTGTACAGTACTTCATTGATTTCCAATGGGAAAGCCACTGTCATAAGTTCAGATTGACAGCCAGATCAGAGACAGAACCAGGCCAGAAACAAGCCTGATCTGCTCCGGAGGTGGCTGCAGTGTGGGTCGTATGTGTGTGTGTGTGTGTGTGTGTGTGTGTGTGTGTCTGTGTGTGTGTGTGTGCCGCTGCTGCTGATGCAACCCGACCCAACCAAAAAACACAAGCACATCCTGGGGCCGAGGCCAACACAGGTATTTCTCACCTACAGACACCCCATGGCTCAGGATGGAGCTAAGACATGTAACCTACAAACACACAGAGACACACACAGACACACACACACATACACACACACACGCCACACACACGAACACACACACACACACATACACACACAGACACACACAGACACACAGACACACACAGACACACATACACACACACACACACATCTATAGGGTGAACGCAAGTATTTCTCGCCTGCCCCCTTCCCAGTGCCATTGGGATGCATTGAAGGGCTGCAGCTGTATGTCGTGTCTGAGACTGACCACGCCATCTCGCCCTCACTCCTGCACACACAGGGCCCACAGGCCAGGGAATTCCCATTCACATTCAGACAGAGCTCAAGGAGTGAGTAAGTATGTGTGTGTGTGTGTGTGTCTGTGGATGTGCTTGTGTATGTGTATGTGTGCATGCCTGTGTGTGTGTGTGTGTTTGTGTGCATGCCTGTGTGTGTGTGTGTGTGTGTGTGTGTGTGTGCACAGGACGCAGGACGCGCCCGTGCTCAGTCATGTAGACCATGTGCGTGGGCCTTGAGCAGGGATCAGAGGGGGTCAAAGCAAACCAGAAATAACCAGAATGAAGACAGACTCCAACTCAGAGCACGAGTTAGGGGGAGGGGGGGGGGGGTTAGAGAGAGAGAATGAGAGGGAAAGAGAGAGAGAAAGAGAGAGAGAGAGAGAGAGAAGGAAAGAGAGAGAGGGGGAAGAGAGTGTTAGAGAGGAAGGGAGGTTGAGAGAGGGAAAGAGAGAGAGGGGCTTAGAGAGAGAGAGAGGTGGGGAACTAGAAACATTTAGAAAGAGAGAGAGAGAGAATGAGAGGGAAAGAGAGAGAAAGAGAGAGAGAGAGAGAGAGAGAGAGAGAGAGAGAGAGAGAGAGAGAGAGAGAGAGAGAGAGAGAAAGAAAGAGAGAGAGGGGGGAAGAGAGTGTTAGAGAGGAAGGGAGGTTGAGAGAGGGAAAGAGAGAGAGGGGCTTAGAGAGAGAGAGAGAGAGAGAGAGAGAGAGAGGTGGGGAACTAGAACATTTTAGAAAGAGAGAGAGAGAGAGAGAGAGAGCAGGGCTCCAGTGCAAAGCAGACAACAGATATCCAAGCCTGGGTCTCAAGTGTGGGCCTGTATGATAGCTTGAAATCAAGATATTACAAAATGTCTACACCCTGAAGGCTGTTTCTGCCACTATATATGGGTCACTCAGCTCACGTTCACATGTACAAACGTATGACATAAGATAAGGTAAAACAAAAGAGAATGTTCAAACAGATTTTTGGGAGCTGTGGAAATAGGAGTGTGCGGACATTCTCTGTTGTTGTTACCTTATAGTATACTTTGTCCTCCTCCTGGCCTAATGATAGGTAGGATGTGCACGCAGCCACTCTACCATTTCTTAATTATGACATAGCTATTAGAATAAAGGCTTATATATTTTATTTATTTTTTGTAAAAGAAGAGCACAAAATGACCTTTGGTGTCAGAGAAAGTGAACTTTGAACAATGTTGTTCTCAAACAATAACAAGTATGAAGAATAATTGTTATAACAATGGAAATTCAACACCAACAGGAAGGCTACAAATGCCTAACCAAGTTTCTATCAGGCATCCATCTCAGAGTGGTTTCTGCATTAGGGTTTACAGTAGCCTACTGCAAAGAGGACGTGAGTGAAAAGTATTCTAGGCCACTGCAGCAACAAGTCTAGCATTCACTCACTGGATGGAGTAGTGGGGGTCTGCAGTGAGACAAGAATAGTGTCACAAATTGGAAAGACACTGCTCTCTTCTCGGCAGTATTCCTGGAAATATCTGCAGGATAGAAAAGAGCACTGGGGTCCCGGGTCCCTCACCCCACGCGGCCTCAGCTAATTTGGGTCTGAAAGGGTCAGATACCGAGCTTAAACTGGGAATCACGGCGCGGAAGCACAGACTGTGCCCATTATACCAGTCAGAACTCAATCTCACCCAGACAATAAAAAAAAAAAAAATAGTCATAGCAACCGTAGGGTAAGCGGAGACATAGCCACTGGATGTAGCCTACTTCTGTGTTTTGAAAAGGTTTATAGCTAAAGATATTTTGAGACAATAACCTAGGCTACGTGATCAATCTTATTATGAAAACAATTAGGTCTGCATTCTTTTGGTGAGAGCTATAGCTGACAAAAAATAAAGTTCGAAAACGGTTATAGGCTATTACTTACAATAGAGCAAGCTATGCAATTGCAAACTTATTAAATCTGTTAATGGTAAAACTTGTCTACGTGATGTACATCTTGACTGCTACGTGTCTGCAGAGTTCAGCAGTAGTGTTTTGTCTGTGCTCACACTGTGATTGTCATGCCAACCATTAACTCTGATGCGTCGCAAAGTTGTCAAATGTGACCGCAATGTTTAGGTCGCGATGTTTAGTGTGCCAGCAGGCTAACAAAATAGCTATATCATGTCCGATTTATGGCAAATGGTAAAGGCGTTCTTACCTAAATCGTCCATGCCTTTTCAACGCGTTCCGCACGCTCGTGACAGTTTTCTGCGACTCTCCGAGCTGAAGCCGCTGCTGTTCTGTCGACTCTTGTCTGAAGTTTGTTTGAAGGGCTGCGCAGCGCTCCGCACACCGCCAGGCCACACGGACACACGGAGTGCTGGGCTGGACTGAGGGGCTCCGACTATCTTATCTGGAGTGACCTCTAGCGAAGAAAGATAAAATGTGTTCCTCATAAAGAGGTTGCGTATCCAAAAACATGTAGGCTACGATTTTGTATGATTTCCAGATTATGGCTGTGTACCTTCACCAGAGACGCTTTTGGGAAATTCGTATCCACCCATCGCTAGGGTTAATTTTTAACTGTGAATAGGTTATGTAGCCTGTAGGCCTGGAAAAAAACGGTATGGTTCACAGCAGAATGAACCATTGTGTTTCATATATGTCCAATACATGTATGCAAAATCACACTGTTATGGAAACTTTCAGACTACACATCACACATCCAACTAGGCTATAGGCCTATGGTATTTTTGGGTCATATATGAAAACTGTAAAACGTCTTGTACGAGTTTTACACGACAAGAGTGCAATAGCCTAGTAGCCTATTAATAGAAAATTAAGGAAATGCTATTCTTATACAAATAGGCTAATCTAAAATTCTTGGATTGAATTATATGCCAATCAAATTGAAGTCATATAGGATTGACACTTTGTGTAGCCTAATTTATTTACATGTATTTTTATGCAGCTTTGATATGTTTTTAATAGGGAGGGAAATTAGTGTCAACCTTTATCAGCGAGTGTGAAATAAATGTTTAAGCGGTGCCATCACCTGGCTATATGCTGCTACATTTACCTGTCACAAGTCGTGACTTATGCCCATTAAACTTTTAATTTACAGCAGCCTAATTTCGAGTAGACTAGTCTGTATCACTGGGCTATTAATGCATGATAGGCCTAATAGGTTATATAGCCTACTTTTTAAGAACATGTAAAGATTAGACAGAACTAACTACGCGTAAATTCAAAATAAACTTTTGAAGCCTACCTCAGTAAAGCATAAAGCATTGCAAAGGGGATATGTGCTGAATATACCAGCTGAACTAGTATCAGTTCAAATACCTGTTCAATTCTTCTGGATTAGACTAGCCCGTCTCTATGCAGGACAACAACAATCCGCTTTGTTCGTTGTTTTAGTTGTTTGTTGCTTCTATCCACGTTATCTCCAGTGATGTAGTCCAATCCTTTTAGGCAAGTCCCTGCACTCGGCGGCCATATTGCAACGCTTCATGGGCACTTATCGGGCATCTATACAAAAATGTGATATATGGCAATATATGAACATATATGTCAAATAACAGGGACTTATAATTTTACTTATATATATGCGATTCAAATATTTATGTCAAACATATATTCAAAGCTATATGTCCATACATGCATTAAAAATATTTTAATTTCCCATATAAGATGCTATATATCTTCATATACTAGATCCAATTATTTGTTTTCCAAATATATGGAGAAGTTTAGCCTACTGTATGTGTGAATATGTGACAGACTTATATGTAGTCTCCATATATGGTGGCATACATATCCATACACTAGATTCCACTACTTATTTTCTAAATATATGGAGATCTTTATGTGTGAATATGTGACAGACATATTTGTAGTCTCCATATACACGGGTTTCCCGTTTACCAACAAAACTAGATGCGCGTGCAGCCGTGAGGCAGAAGACGCTTGGTGGCCGTCCACAACGTTATAAACTTAACCTAGTCAGCTGCTGTAAGCTACAATTTTTTTGTATACCCCTGTTGTCTCAATGATAATAACATCTCATTTCAGACTATAATAATTCAAAGTTTGACGTTCATTTGCATTATTAATATAACATCGTATTTTGTCATTTTTGGCTAAGACATGCATTCCGTTATAGGGATATTGAACATATTTAACGTTCTCTAACATTCTCGTGATTTCGAATTGGTGCAGTTTTCAGCACAAAAACTCATTTTATTCTTTTGCTCTTTTGCATTGCTCATTTGGTGTTCTATGGTGCTTTCTGCCTCTTGGTTGCGCACGCATGTTTTCGTGACGTTGCATAGAAATCCATATGGTGGCATACATATCCATACACTAGATTCCATTAGCCTACTTATTTTCCAATTTTCCAAATGGAGAACTTAGTGTGAATATATTTGTTTATGTCTTGGCGTCACAGGTATGGTGTCGACTATGCTGCTCAGCATCTTTTGCCTTATGTGTCAATGTTTTGTGTGGAGCGTTTGGGTTGCACCATGTGCATACAAAAATGTGTAAGGCCAAAGCTACTTTAAATATAACGGATGCTTATCGTATCTTGATATGCGCATGCGCACACAGCAATACCCATCCCCCACCCTTGACTGACTTTTGAACACCAACCACGGTGACTTCAACCGTCACTTTTCTGTCCTGTCATGCATCTGACTTTGTAAGCTGTACAAACTCTGCTGTCATCATATCCAAGGTAAGAAGGCCTTTAGTAAACGGGAATTAGAAAAATATTGTTTTTATAATGTAATGTTAACCAAATCCGTTTGTTAACAGTCTAACCATCATGTTAGAATTATCGTTAATGTTATCAATTAGCTATCATAACGTTAGCGAGCTAATATTGCTAACGTTAGCGATGTTAGCTATCTTAATGTTAACTTTTCCATTAACTAACCACCATTATGTGGAATATCTAGAATGATAGTTAACATCATATCCAACAACAAGCCTGTCTGAGATGTCGTTATGAATGTAAGTTTTAGTTTGAATGAACTATCAGGTGTAAGTAAGTTAGCTAACCTAGCCATAACTTAGGCTACATTTAAAGTGGCTGCTAATAACCATTCAGGCTAACGTGAACGTTAGTAGGCTTAAATGGATCTTTAGTTTGTGAAGGGTAGTGTTAAGTCATCCTTACAACAGAAGACTTTGACAAGATTTGGGGATGATTCTTGAAAGTCTTTTGAGTAAAGCTTTAATGGGGGGGGCATTAGATTAAGACTCCAATCTTTCAAGAATCTTTCCCAAATCTTGTCAAAGTATTCTGATGTATGGATCATTAGGCTACATGTTCTTCATCTCATAACCCTTATTTAAGCTTACTTGTGCCAAGGCGTGTGTTTATTAAAGATGCATGTGAAGGTAGTAGTGCTTCAGTGATGGTCTTTTCATGTTCTGTGTGTTTTACAGCATATTAATCTTCTCTGTTCCCTGTTGGCAGGTGGTGATTTGTGCGGACTGCTGCCCTGAGAACACTGAGTGCATTCTGCCAAATCAATGTGTGCCACTCACTGTTTGTGTGGAAAAAAATAAACTTTAATAAAAGGTTAAACAAATATTTTGTATGTTTTCTTTGGAACATCAACAATGTTAAATTTCTGAAATATACATATATTGTGACATATTTCTATAAATATGACATAGCAGAACATTACATATATTTTGCCTAATATGCCTAATATATTTACCTAATATGAGTGCAAATATATGTCCATAGACATATATTTGCAATATATTGGTATCCCTAGTATGCGTACAAATACATAACTTCATATCATATGAATAACTATCAATATCATAACTATCAATGTCATATATTAACATATATGCAACTGACATATATTTGTAATATATTTGTATATCTGGGAAAATATATGTGACATGTATAAAAACGGCCAATTTTGCTATGTTGAAATATATTTGACATGTATGTGTATATATGTGACTTATATGCGTGAGGCATACAGTGACATATACATAATATATGTGATTTACATATATTGCCATATATCACATTTTTGTATGGGAAATGCGTGTGCGCAAGGCTTCACAACACCAACCTTGCTCCAGTAGCGAGATCACAACACGATTGGCACAAGGTCTTCACCGTTATATATAATACCTTCATGGTCTTCACAACAAACCACATGATTTGTATTCACAACCTAACCCCATGCATACAGAGGCGATTCTAGAGTCTGTGGGGGCCCTAAGCAAAAATTCCTAGGGGGCATTCCATGTTCAATCTTTTTGCCAATTAACATTAGCCTATACCATAACTTCATTGAGTCAATGCCAAACTCTGATGTTGATCCGTCAACACTTTACACCCTCGATTGACGTTTACCATAGTAGCCTAAATATGTACGGATTCTTTTAACTCTTTTGAACACAGATCCTGTTTATAAGGCCATAGCATACATAGCACACATGCACAGGAGCAAGCAAAATGACTCAATCATTCAATCTCTATGGACAAAATTCTCACTTGTCCCACCGGCAAACGCGCTGAGACCAGGTCTCGGGGGGGCCCCCTAGCAGCTCGTGGCTTCAAGCAGTTGCCTGCCTTGCCTGTTGACAAGGTGCGCCTCTGCATGCATATCTACGGAGGGTTTTTTGAGTGCTGTGTCTCATCAGAAAGTCTCTGGTTTCACTTGCACAGACTCACACACACATTGAATGAGCACTTGTATCACTACCTCCTATTTTGTTGCCTCTTTATCATGTCCCCCTCAAGTAGGCCTATATTATGATAACCTACTGCATTGCCAGGATTTCCAACTTTGGGTGCTTGGCTGGAGTGAGATTTTGTGAAGTCATAGCGCGTGGACACGGGCTGAATTTTGTCCCCCGACTCTTGCTAAATCCGTGATTTATGTTAAAAAAAACAACAACAAATGGAATGAAACAATTTCTTCCAAATGTAGTCAATTTATTGATTGCAATAAACAGATGACGACAGCGCTGCAACGTCGCTGCTACGCTAAATAGCGTTATGTGCCCAAACGCCACACATTCCCCAAACTTTCCATATTAGCTTCATTAGCTTAGGCCTACTTGCTAGCAAACTTTGCATCATAATCCTCATTGGGAATGAGGTGGTGGAGAGGGTCTCCAGTTTTAAGTTTTTAGGTGTGACTGTGGATCTGTCGTGGGGGAAAACTATCACCTCTGCCACAGCAAAGGCCCAACAGCGCCTTTTCTTCCTCAGGAAGCTGAGGTGATCAAAACTGCCCCAGAGACTCATGGTCAACTTTTACCACTGTGCAGTGGAGAGTGTGTTCACCTATGGGTTACTGGTGTGGCTTGCCGCCTGCACCAGTGCAGAGAAGGAGGCCCTACACAGAGTGGTAAGAGCCGCAGGGAAGATCATTGGGGTCATCCTCCCAGACATTCCACCTGTGTACACCTCCCGCTGCATGAACCGAGTGAAGAACATCCTCCAGGACCATTTACACCCAGCACACCATCTCTTCCAACCACTGCCCTCTGGGAGAAGATATAGGTCCATCAGGGCCAAAACCAGCAGGCTGGCCAACAACCTTTACCCCCATGCAATCAGGCTGCTCAATGGACAGTCTACCCCCCCCCTCCCCCCACCGGACATCCCTCTGTGACATAATGTCTCTGTCCATACACCCCCAATACCTGTGACCTGGACTTTGCATTGCTGCAAAAACAGTCCAACAACCTTACCTTTATTAGATTTATTAATTATTGCACCAAGCACCATACTGGACATAGCACTTTATGGGGTTTTCTAGGGGGTATTTATGGGGAGCTAAATTAGGTGCAAAGTAATGGGTGATTCATGGGGAAGTAAATTGATATAAGGCAAATGGGTGAACAACCTCAAACTATATGCCTGTCTGTTTGTGCTCTAATAACGTTTCGTTGTTATCCTGTAACAATGACAAATAAAAAATGAACTGAACTGAACTAAAGTAGGCCTACAACTATTAAATACTGCTCAAAAAAATTAAGGGGACACTTAGTTTTCCACAATTGTTAAAACACATTTTTTGAAACTTTCCACCCTTTTCTTCATTCCCAAACTACATTCACAGAATGTCTGACAGTTCTTGCAAAATAAAACACTTGCCTCAAAAGTTTTACTTGTGCTCAGAACCAAACAGTGTCCGAGTTTGTGTATGATTGATTGACACCGATCCAGTGTATGATTGAAGTGTTCCCTTAATTTTTTTGAGCAGTATAGTTGACATTACTTGCTGAACATTTTCAATACGTGCAGCACATACAAAGTTCCCGGATGTGTCGGTTGTGTGTATAGAGTACTAAAGTGTGACATCACATTTCTGTAGCAACCAATTTTCTGTTCTACACAAGCCAAATTAACAACATGAAACAGGCCAACGTTTTATAGAAAAGGAACATTTTTTTAGCAAATTGATATCCCTTTAATTTAAGATAAAAGAACTACATGAAGTGGGAAACCTCCCAATGCAGGAGTCATATGGCTCGATTTCCAAACTAAACAGAGCCAGTAGTAAATGGTTTAATAAGAGTTTATTGGGATATGCCAAATGAACACAAGTGGCAGGACACACTCCCTCACACACACACACACACACAAGCCCACTCCCTCACACACACACAGGAGAGTGATCCCTATGGCATCACTCTCCTGGCAAAACAAAGCCCTGGGGCTCTCATGGTTTAAATGGTTTACCTCTTACTCAGAGTTAACTTGCCAAGGTTTGTCACTAAACCACATACTTTGAAAACCAGTTGACAAAATACTGGACCCTTTCCTGATGGAGCGGGACTATTATGCTGTCCGTGAGGAGGTCATGGTGGAGTTAATGCATGGAGTCCAGTTCCTGAGAACAACATGAAACCACAGACCAAACCAATCATCAGGGAAGAGGTAGGTGTGATAATGACGATGAACACTAGGGGTCTGGGATTATTGAGATGTGGAAAGGGAACAATTAAATAAAATCAGTGAAAACACAATCAGGTTTCTCAAGCACATGTTTAGTGCATAGTAAAAATGCGTCAGAAATGGGGAAGACTAACAGACCATGTGTCGTACATAAAACAGCGAAACCCTAAATAATAAACATCTCTGAAGATAATCATTATGATATGGCAAATAAAAAATATGACCTGGTGGTCCTAATGTCTCCTTAAAGCTAACACTTCATATTAGCAGATGTTTCACCTGAACCAGTGTCCCTTTGAATAAACTTCACCTGTTTCACACCAGCAATAGCAAGGCCTACTCCAAAACGACTGACATACAGTATGGGTTAGCCTTGCACACTGCTCCAACAAATACCAACAAACTCCAACATTCTAAAGTTGGCAGCTGTTGAAAATTGTCAGTTGGTAGTCTTTTGTTCATAAAACCAACTGTCATGTCAAACTCTTAACGACTCCATCCAACAAACACAGACGACCGGCCCACACTGACACAACTGTTGGAGTATGTTGGCGTTTGTTGGAGCAGTGTACGAGCTCCTTAAATGAGTGTGGTTTTACACAAGTGTCTGCCAGGTCTTGAATGTCATGCTCGGTTAACAATGTGAGGTTTAGACCAAATGATAGACTTGGTTTCCTGTGCCAGTGGCTGGATGACGAGCAGGGCTTGGAGTTTGAGCCTGTACTTAGTTCGGGCCTCGTCCCCTCCCTCTGTCAGAAATCCACGGCTCGCAGCTTGCGTTCCTCCCGCTCAGTGAGCGGCTCCTGCGCCAGGATCTTGCCGTGGAGCCGGTGATGCTTGCCGATGCCGAGGCGCGGCAGGCCTCGGTTGAGTCCCTCCAGCAGCACGCAGGCCTTGCAGAGCGCCTGGCTGGAGATGTACCCGCAGCGGGCACAGGTGCCTTGCACGGGCATGCGCACGTCTTCGCGCACCGACAGGTGCTCGCCCGAGTGGACGACGTCCATGATGGCGCTCGGCCGCACCGCCTCGAGGTCCTTGAGGAAGGTGCGGGCGTGGCCGCGGTAGGCGTTGGGCGAGTAGATGCACTCGGTGGAGAAGTAGTCCAGCTTCTTGAAGTAGGCGTAGAGCACGATCTCTTTCTCGTAGGCGTACTTGAGCGGCTTGCAGCGCGGGATCACACCGTCGCCCTCGCTCGCCGTGCTGATGGCCGTGCAGCGGCGCAGACGGGCGATGTCGCCGCGCAGCACATTCATCAGAACCGTCTCGGCCACATCGTCCGCGTTGTGACCTAACGGGAGAGCAGGGGTGGGAAAAAAAAAACGCATATCATCACAGCACAAGAATACTAATCAAGACACCAGTTCGCCTATTCATCTTATTCAGGCGGGTGCCAAAGCAACGAGAGGTATGAAATTATGATTTATTTATTTATCTTTGGACAATGTAGGCTACCCGTAAGTAAAGCGGGAGATGTGTGTTGCTTATGCGGCCGCGCAAGCTGCAAAGCACTGCGTGAAACATTGGAAAGGGTGTGTCAGTACGGTTCTGCCTTTTCACACCCCGACACAGGTTCGTGGATATGAGTGTCGCGATTTCGGTTTCGAATCGCATATCGTTACAGCCCTAGAAATTGCACAATATATTACACACGACAGCAACTGAATCCATGGCTCCAATGTAGTGCAAAACTTGACCCCGATCTGCTCCCAAGACTGCCACTACTTAAAGGACACTTCCAGCTGCCAGGCAGCTACAGCGCTACACTCTGGGGGGCATGTTCATGATCCCAAAGTATAGCACTGTAGCTGCCTGGTAGCTCTAGCTGTTGGCGGCAGCAACTCGAGCTAGGTAGAACCAATTGTCTTTGTTTTTTTTTGTACTGACAGTACTCGGTGACCTCGAGCAACAGAGATCTATGTGAAAAAAATCGCCGGAATTCAATACACAAACCTATCCGGTGCCTCCATTTAACAACCCAGTCAATCTAACCTATGCTAAGCTGTAGCAAAACTAAGCAGCAGGCATCCCAGTCATGCATTTTAGGTGCATGTGGGAGACTACATGCTGATCACTTCAGGTGTAGGCAATGGGAAAGTAAAACAGTCTTCAAGAAGGATTAGGAAGCAGAAGTTGCCTGAGTGAGAAGAAAGGGGTATGCATCTCTCAGAGGTTAAAGGAAAGCTTAACTGCCAATTTTTCCACATAGATTTCCGAGTCACTGAAAAAACGATCGGAACTACCTAGCTCCAATTGCTGCAGCCAACAGCTAGAGCAACCAGGCAGCTCAGTGCTACACTCTGGGGGCATTATTTTAAAGATGCCCGCAGAGTGTGGCACTGTAGCTGCCTTGCTGTTCTAGCTCTTGGCTGCAGCAACTCTGCAGCATGGCCGGAGTTTTCCTTTAAACTAGTAAAGAGAAGGGGGGTGGGGGTGTTTAGTGACAAGTTAAACTCTCAGAAGTTTAGTACAAGTATGTGGTTTAGTGACAAGTTAAACTCCGGGTAAGTTAACTCAGAGTAAGTGGTAAACCTCCTAATAGAGGAGCTGTATTGCTTTAATCTCCTAACAAAACAATGCCATAGGGTTATTGTTATAGGAGGTTTACCACTCACTCCGAGTTAACTTACCCAGGTTTGTCACTAACCATCTACTTGGAATCCCCCAGGTGCTGTGTGGTCTCGTACCTGTGCAGATCTTGTCCACCTTCAACATCATGGCTCCCCTGTCCAGGGCCTGCCGCCTGAACACTCCGCAGAACGTGCAGTTGTTTTTGAGTCCCACCTGCTTGACGATGGCGTCCATGGTCCAGCCATAGAGCTCCTCGTAGGACACGATCTTCAGCGGCAGGTCATACTGCTGCTGATTCCTCTTCACCGTCTCCAAAGAATCGTCGCGGTAGCCCGTGATGCCCTCGTCCACAGACAGCAGGAGGAGGTTGAGTCCGTAGTCGTAGCGCTCGTTAAGAACCTTCATCACGTGGGCCAGGACAGTGGAGTCCTTTCCGCCCGACGCTCCGATGCCCACCGTCTCACCGCGGTTAAAAAGACGCGCAGATACGATGGTGTGATGCACCTCCTCTTCGAATGCCCAGAAGAAGCATTCTTTGCAGACAGAGTGCCCGGTTTTTGGACGTTTCAGCACCGCTCTCCTGTTTTCACAGCTGCTGCAGAACACTGGCATAGTGGCTTAACAGATAGTTCCTACAAGACAACCAAATACAGTGTTACGGACCTTCTGGGATTGGCATTACACAATCCGGTAAAATGTTCCTTGGTCACCGCTAGTCTGTGATTTATGGCCATTAACCTCCATTCATCAAATAAAAACATACTTCGAACATGTGTTCAAACTAATGCCGCTGATATGACAGCAACCATTTCACTTTAATAATAAACTATATTTTTAAACAAGATATTTACAGCAAGAATAATAGAAATTTATGTGGAGAAATTATGTGAGCGGTACAGTGGTAGTGTAGTGGTTAACATAGTCTTTACTTAGGTTGATTTTTACATTTTCTAATAGGAGAAAGTGTTTGTGACAACACATATAATGATACATTTGATAATGTTTGATCGCTGTTTTGGCATAAAGCATCTTACATGTAATGAATGCGCACTCTAGAAAGGGAAAGTAGCCTAGGCCTACTATAGCCTGGAAATCCAGACCCAAATCTAGAAAGATTTAGGGTCTGGCTATGAGTAATGAAAATGGCCCAACTTGAGGGGCGGCACAAAGCATGCATTTGAAAATATCACTGCACACAATTGGATAACTCTACGACCAATCAGAACAATACACGGGGTAACGTATCCCGTGGGTTTTCGCTAAGCCCCATACGCTTAGCTACCAGCGGAGCTAACTGGTAGATTAGACTCTTGCTGTATCCGGTCGGTAAAAAAACTGTGTCACAGTTTGGTATGGCAACTGCTCTGCCCATGACCGGAAAGCACTGCAAAGGGTGGTGAAAACTGCCCAACACTTCACCGGTTCCTCACTCCCCTCCATCGAGGCCATCCAGGGCAAGCGATGCTTGCGTAAGGTGCACATCATCAAAGACTGTTCTCACCCCAACCACAGACTGTTCACCCCACTCCCCTCCGGGAGGTGTTACAGGTCTCTCTCCGCATCTGAACCAGCAGGTTCAGAAGAAGCTTCTTTCCTGCGGCTGTCACCCTACTAAACTCTAGCTCTGCATCCCAGTGACATCCAACAAACTAAGCCCCCATTACCCCCTGCCCCGCCCCTGCCTGATGCCTCCTTGCCTGTGCCTGTTGAGGTGTCCACGACCATGGCAGCCTTGACAGGGACAACAAGGAGGCGAACATCCCCCAGCCCCCACAAACTGCATTTCTTTGTCTCTGTACTTGTACTTTGCACAATGACAAAAAAGTTGAATGTAATGTAATCTAAAAACCCGGTAGAGAAGAACGCAAGTCTAACTCGTTCATTGTAGCGGCCAAAGCCATTTTAAACAACTGGTATTCATCCATAGCCATCTTGCAATGTTTACTGATTCCGGACTTCGACATTGCAGCACTGTTGTTATCTGTTAACCCTTAAAGGAGTACCGTCACGACTGGTATTCATCCATAGCCATCTTGCAATGTTTACTGATTCCGGACTTCGACATTGCAGCACTGTTGTTATCTGTTAACCCTTAAAGGAGTACAGGAATGTTGAGAAATGAACGTTCTAAAGAATATCTGGGTTCATTGAATTCAACATAGAATTTTAGAACCTTCAATTGTTGCGGAACTTAGAATGTTCAAAAACCTACACCTTTAAGGGTTAAGCTTGCCTCTGGCCCACATATCAGATACACCGATGTGATTGGTGCAGCTCTGCACCAACAGCATGGGTAATGAGCATCATTACTGATTGCCAGAGTGACTCGCTGAGCAAATTCAAATTGTGCTCTCGCGAAAACCTCACCATCCGCTAGCTGCCTAAATGTCTGGGTCATTCCACGTCAGTTCAACCAGGGCCCACGCACTTAGGTCTCAAAAAATTCTGAAAAAATTACCAGGTGTACCTATGTTACCCAGGAGACACACTGTAAAATTACTCTTATGTAAGATCAATACTTTCCAAGATACAGCCAGTTTTACAGGGGGAGGGGGGTGTCATCAATATGTTTTATATAGAGTCACCACACTGCCACCTGTGGTTGTATAGAGTAACCTGTGGTAGCTCTATACAAAACATATTGATGTCAATAGTGCATTTTGCCCATGTTCAGGGTGGAAAGTGAAAAAGAAAGATTTGCATAAGACAAGTCAAATTGGTGTTTTTGAAAAGAAAAGATCATGGAGAATAAAGAAAAAAATCTTTGTATATTCCCACAAGGTGTTTGGGTGCTCTGAAAATGAGAACCAAAATGATTTTTTAGACTTGTAAAGTCTGCTGTTCAGACCCTGAAGGAATTTATTTTCTGTTCATTGTTTTTTGTGAGTGTTTCTACTTATCTCAGTAAGGAAAATAAATCAAGAGCCTATGTTAAGTACAAATATGTCTTCTGAAGGCTTAAACAGAGCCCAGCCAAAAACTCCAATAAAATTTGTATCAACTTTGAGGGACAGCTATGACCATGCAGGATTATCCAGACCAAATGTGACGATTTTGCTACATACTATTCCTATTTATGTACCAGCATGCAAAATTTGAGCCTTCTACATGGTTTAGTTCTTGCGCTGTGGGCTTGTGAACTTTGACAAAAAAAAAAAAAGAGGCCGAACAAAATCGACACCCCCCTCCCCCTGTAAAACTGGCTGTATCTTGGAAAGTACTGATCTTACATAAGTCATTTTACAGTGTGTCTCCTGGGTAACATAGGTACACCTGGTAATTTTTTCAGAATTTTTTGAGACCTAAGTGCGTGGGCCCTGGTTGAATTAAATATTTCATGACCAACAGATGGCGCCATTTCACTGCACTTCGGGCCTATTTATGCCCAAAATCTAATGCAATGGCGTCATCTGGTGGCCATTAAATATTGAATGTCTATACGACGGTAAATGCAACAACACTCAAACCTCTTGTCATAGGAGCTGTTTTCATGAAAATTCTCCACATTGCTCTGACGAATTTATGTTATTCTTACTGTATGTATCTTGTACAAAAATCGAGTTTATTTCTGAAGTGAAATGGTTGCTATCAAAATCCACATTTTCGAAACAGTTTTTGAATGAATGTCGGTCAATGGTAGCCGTAAATCTCAAACTAGAAGAAATAGGCTACGTTGCCTGATTGCGTGCTACCAAAGACAACAAACCCATTCACAGTCCATGCATGATACCGGTGATAAACATGTCATACATCACAAGCAGTTAGTTACCTTATTGCTTGCAGATGTTACTCCAATTCGACACATGGTAACGTTAAACCACACAACTTTACATTGAGCCAATAGGGCCAACTTCTATTAGATCTGTACGAAAATGTTTTTTTTTTGTCCATGACAAATGAAACAACATTAGTAGGCTACTACTATATGTTACTTTGGCTTAGTTACTTCGTAACTTCCGTGCAACGACTTAAGTTTGTCTGTAAATGGGATGACGTTAGCTAAATGCTGAGTTAGCTAAATATAGCCTAGTTTGGTCTAGTCTTGTAGCTGATATACAACTAAAAAAACCTCTAGCGTTACACATGGCTTCATCTCTGTGTTTACAAAGCCTGGCAATTAACGTTAAAGATACACTGACAATCTCGCAAACTTACCTTACCAGCAGGTAAACAGTTCAACAAAACGTGATCCGTTTAGCTAATGTTACAACCGTTGTGTGACAGTTGTATTCACCAACCGTTGATTAACTAGTGACATTTAAAAGCCGGCAGCTCAGAAAACAGAAGGTAATGAAATGTACTTGTGGACTTCATGGATCATGTCTTCAAAAATATCCCGCATATCAATTCACTGTGTGTACACGTTGTCACGCATCCATGATGACATTACTTCTTTAGTTTATTGGCAGATTGCATCGTTCAATTGTTGCATACCGCCCCCTACTGTACAGGAGTGTGTAGAGTGTTGCAGAAACCTTTGGCTACTAAATCAAGAGGAATTGGAACATTCATTTCTATTTCTTTATTTTTTTACTGCCTTTGTTGCTAATCCATCTGCCTCCAATATGTGCTGGAACCCAACAGAGGCTTCTGCCAATAAACTAGGCTTCTAATACTTAACAATATATTTCTAACCTCCATCAGTATTTCCAACCTCATCATCCCCTCTGACTGAATCACCACTTTCTCTGGTACAGAGATTTTTATTCTAATTTTATTTTAATCTGAGCATATTAGATATTTTAATGTTTTATCTATTCTATCCACTTTAGTGCTGTTATTATGCCAGTAATTTCGATTGAATATACTGAGAGGTGATTATTTAATCTATATGTTTTAAATTCATGATTGTAAATTCCTACCACGATGACAATTTTGGTCTTTTTGATCCATCTGTGTAAATCTGAATAAGACCATAAAATGAAGAAGATAGATATCTTTCGCCATAACTTGTGAAACTCTGATCATCATTCCCTCTTTTCTTTTAATATTCTATGTTGACATCTGGAATTGGAAGCATCCAAGGAACTTCACTCAGAACTACTGCAGGATAAACTCTTAACCTTTAATGCTGTACTGCTCTGCTAAATTATTTATGCTCCATCCAAACCCTTTAGCCTTTGTTTGATATTCCCAACGATCATATAGAAAGCAGGATTGACAAACTCTCAACTTTCTCTTTTCCTTTAGTCAGCCTTTTTGAATCATTAGCTCACCCCCTTTTAAAATACTCTTTATTTCTTCAATGGAAACCGATATTGGTGTTTCTATTATCACTCCTCTTGATTTTGATGTTGTACCTGGTACAGTACGTGTGAAGTAATCTTGACCCAAAGCACTTTTCCTCACGCTAATTGTTTATCCAGCACCAGCTTTGCAAATGTCCACAGACAAGGTAGAGTAGTTGCATGATTTTATGAAAGTATGTATGATGTAACAAGTCAATTTTGTAGTTTCTTATGTCTCATTCCATCGAACTACAGATCTGCTACCCGATCTGGCAAACTTGCATGACAGATAGAGATAGATAGATAGATACTTTATTGATCCTCAAGGGGAAATTCAAGATAGTGTGGTCATAGACAATAGAGGGTTGTAGAGGATAGTGTGGTCATAGACAATAGAGGGTTGTGAAGCGAATGCAGAAGTGCCGTTCACCCTGTTACGAGTTGATGAACCCCTGAAACGATTTTGAAAACATTATTTTTAACTAAAAAACTCTTTGGTGTCGCTTTAAGACTTCCATACACTGTTCTTCAGATGCTGCAAAGATAAGCAATCTACTGTTTCCCATGAACCAGCATGACTGATTTTGCATATCTCTTTCTCAATTGCTTTAGTCATATATATTGAGTGTAAATCAGGGCCTCCATGCAGATCAAACACTACACTACAACTTTAAATGCTTCACTTGGTTGTGTATTTGCATTAGCCTATTCCTCCAAAATCTGCTTTCTTCAGGCTTACTCCACTTATCTGTTGACTCCACGCTACTACTGGAGTCTGACCTTTGTCTGACCTGTTTCTTTCTGACTTCTTCCCAGAACATCTCATCTTCATCTATCAATGGATCCAAGTGTAACAAGGTGGACCTTAAGTGTGTTGCAGGTGACCCAAATAAATGGATAGGAACAGAGAGCTTTGGTCAATAATTTTTGCTTTTTATTTCTCTTTAACTGCTCCAGGAGGGGGAAAGGAGACTTGGTCAGGGAGAATGTCAGAACAGAAACAAACAATAATCGCTCAATAAACTTGGGGATAACACAAAGACAAGGACCCCTGGGTACAGCTGGGACTGTCTTTTAAGCACTAGTTAGCAAAATACCATACGCCGTCGCTCGACTAGGAGGGAACAAAACTGTGCTCACACACACCCACAAGTGCCACTACACTGCAATCATCAGGAGTGAGTAATCAATCACACTAAAGAACTCTCATGAAATGGTTTGAAACCCACACTGGCCACTAGGGCATATACTAAGAAGGAGCCTACTGCTATACAGGCATTGGCTATCTAGCAAAATTACAATTGGTCACAGCTAGGAGGGGCAAGGAGACAAGAGGAGACAAATAAAAATAATAAAACTCAAACCAGTAAAAGGGAGAAAAATCAGGAGGGGAACATTAACTGAGGCAGCCCTCGAGCGGATGGTTAAGAGGGCTGCTCAAAAACACTGGCCGACTAGGCCAGTGCCGACAGGGTAGGAGAAGGGAAAAGCAGAAAACAAACAAACTGGGGATGAACAACCAACTAACTCAACCTGACCATAAACCAACCTAGCGCCGCTACTTGGCGTTGGAAGGCACAATAATGGGCTAAGGACAGAGCAGGTCACCACTAGGGAGCATACAAACAAAAAAAACACAAACTAACTTTAAAATCAGGGGAAAACAGTGGTCAGGCGGTCATACTGACAGCCAGCTGTGATCTATAGCAAACAAGAAAACAAGATTTTACTAATAACATACATCATCTTCAATTATCACATACATGCCACAAGTCATAATTTTACAGTTATCAATACAAATAACTTTTAATCAGTACAAAATGTATGCACTTAAATCTTAAAATATAAATAACATACAAATACACATTTTTCTAAACCCATGTAGCAACCCCAATCATTATTGCATGGTTAACTGGCAGTACAAGTAAGCCATTGCTGCCTACCTTGGCCTTGTTTGTGCTATGGGCAAGAGGCCCGAGGGGTCAGAGTGGAGGAGGGAGGGCGCGTCAGCTATAAATGGAAAAAAAGGAATATTGAGCCAATGTACAGGGCATAGCTAACGTAAAGGCAGGGCCTGGTTACGGCAAGACAGAACAGCTGTAGACGTCATTGCTGCGCTACGAACATTAACACTCAACTATGCTACTTGCTAGGCTCATTAGCATGCATCGCCTACCTTGATGAACATGGGTAGTCTACTAGTCAAATGTCGGGTGAAATAAGGCAGGATTCCAGGGAGCTTGTCACACTGCAGTGAGATTGGGCCATACGGAACCGCACAATCAGCCAACATCCTTAAAAACCACCATAAAGCTAAACAGTATGAATCAGCAAATAGATCTCGGGACAACAATCTAAATAACATGTAAAGCAAGTGACAATTAGCACGCTAGTTCAAATGAAAATATGCTTCGTTGCAAATCTCTAAAACTGTTGTGCGGCCCGCCGGGCAATTTTCAAAACCCAATGTGGCCCTTGAGCCAAAAAGTTTGCCCGCCCCTGGTCTATAAGCTGGCAGACACATTTAAAATCAAATCAATGTAAGTACTAATTAGGGTTGGGTATCATTTGGGTTTTATCCGATACCGGTGCTAAATCGATACTTTTAAAACGGTAAAAAATGTTTTACATTAAAATGGTCTAAAGCATGAATTGCTTTGGTAACACTCCAAAATAAGGTGCCATAATAAATAGCAAACTAGTAATTACCTAACCCTTTGTTAATATTTGTTAATTGTTACTAACATATCTATTTGGCGCAAGTTAATAGTTTTTTCATCATTAATTAAATATTAGTTGTTTGCATAAAATCTGTAATAAAAACAATGGATTCAAACAGAAACTGAAGCTTTACAATTTACACATTCCTCTAACTGCAATTTTTGATGTTTTCAGGCGTTCCTGTTACGGTTTTGCAAACCCACTTTTGTTTTCGTAACTATAGGGTCACTCCCTGGTGTCACTGATTGGTCTGATGGAAACATTAGTGAACTATGCTGTTCCAGACTAGTATATCCCTGAAAGGAGATCTAGGCGAGCATGGTCAGGCTAGGAGATGGAGATGGCACATATAATCCATGATGGGCTTGGCTTAAATCAATCGGTGTTCAGCCGCACTTTCTCTCTCTCTCCCGCACACACACACTTGCTGAAATCATAGGATGCCCAGTGACACAGTCAACCCCAGAGCCCAAGTGGATGATGCCCTCATCCACAAACACAAAAAACCCCAGCTGTTTTTGAGCTGCTGCCCCATCCACCCCCATCCACACACACACACACACACACACACACATACACACACGATGCCCCCGCCCCCCTAACCCACTCCTCCCACCCCGCCGCCACAAATCACAGGAAGTGGGACATCCCAGACTCTCTGAGGAGCAGTTGGGTGAGCTGAAAGCGATGCGCCTAGCCTCCCTGAGCATCTGTAAACGCTACAGCACTCTCTTAATTGGCAAGAGAAATGGAGGCAGGTTTTCATATTTGCTTACTGGCAGCACAGAGAGGGATGTGTGTGTGTGTGTGGGTGGGTGGGTGGGTGGGTGTGTAATGGGCCATTAGTCTGATGGTCATCGTGGGAGAGACACAGCTCTTCAGAACGGGCTCTGCTGTGCACGTTATTTCACCCCTGTGTCTGTCCTCTACTGCATCCTCATCGTCTGTGATTGGCTTTGTTGTGCTTCCTCATCGTCTGTGATTGGCTATGTTGTGCTTCCTCATAGTCTGTGATTGGCTAAGTTGTGCTTGATTGCATTTTTGCCACCGGTGCTGAGTTTAAGGATTTGTCATCATGCCAACTAGGAAATGGCCAAGGAGGAAGTGATACACATTTGTTTAGAACCGAATGTCTTCACCTATAGGCAGTTACAACACATGAATGTGCTGATGTTTTAAAAACAAAAGGGTCTCTTCAAGGGTTTCTTCAAGGGTTTCTTCTGGTTTAGGTCTGTGTGTTCCCTCACACAGTTTGGTTTGCCATCTCTCTTTACTCTACCCACAAATATCACTGTGTGTGTGTGAAGTGTGTGTGCGTTTACATACACACATTCCAGGCATAAACAACATAACAGACACATAATAAACACATTGTCTGTTTTGTTTTCTTTACATAGGTGTTGTCTCTGAGCTGCTACACCTGACACAGCGTCCTTGTGCCTTGTGTGTGTTCTGTACAGTATGTTTGTGTTCCTTGTGTGTTCTGTACAGTATTTGTGTTCCTTGTGTGTTCTGTACAGTATGTTTGTGTTCCTTGTGTGTTCTGTACAGTATGTTTGTGTTCCTTGTGTGTTCTGTACAGTATGTTTGTGTTCCTTGTGTGTTCTGTACAGTATGTTTGTGTTCCGCTGTCTGCTGTCTAGGGTCTTTTTTCTGAGGCTTTGGCTGGGAATGCTCATGAAACATAAACACTCTCTTTCAGATGGGCCCTCTCCCCTCCACCTGATAAATAATAGCAGAAACACACACACACACACACACACACACACACACTCTAAGCTGGCCGGACAGGTCCTCTCCCCTACGATGAATAATCACTCACACACACACACACACACACACACACACACACACACACACACACACACACACACACACACACACACACACATACAGACACACACATACACATTTTAGATACTTTATTTAATTCCACATTACAAGTAAATTTTCATTAGGAATCAAATGTTTTAAATGATCAAACAGATTAAACCACATCAGCGCCTTGTTATGTATGACAATACAATCTCAGGGGTACAGAAAACATCTGTGTGTGTGTGTGTGTGTGTGTGTGTGTGAGAGTGCAAATGTTGGTGCAATGTGTTTAAGGTATTGTCACAAGAAGTTTAGATTTTTAATTTATCTGGATGTAAGCACTCGGCAAAAAGTGTAAATTAGTATTAGTTAGTTAGACTGCCATTTAAATTAGGCCGTACATGTTACTGTATGGTCATCCTTGTGTAGCTGTACAGTGTATGATATTGTAGTATATGTTAT
>NC_055964.1:30514552-30534552 GCF_018492685.1 Alosa sapidissima | reverse complement strand
ACGGTGAGTTGTTTGGAGGACAGCGGTTACTCCTGACATTACATGGGTAAGCCGGTTACCTCAGCTTTGACTGAAACTTACTGCTTCCCCTGTAACAGGGTTGCAGGGAGTGCCTGGGTTGCAGGGAGTGCCTGTCAGCTGTCAGTGTGTGTGCGTGTGTGTGTGTGTTTGTGTTTGTGTTTGTGTCTCTGTGTGTGTGTGTGTGTGTGTGTGTGTGTGTGTGTGTGTGTGTGTGTGTGTGTTTGTGTTTGTTTTTCTGTTTGTGTCTGTGTGTGTGTGTGTGTGCGCGTGTGTTTGTGTTTCTGTCTCTGTGTGTGGTCTTTATTGCTCCTGTATTGCTCACTCAGTACATCTTAACTGCCCCACTGACAATGGTGCTGCCACTAACCCACAACAAAGGACTGTGCATTTAGCCTGTCTTCCCCACGTCTCCTGAAAGTGTGCAGGTACAGGCAAAATGGAGCAGTGTCTGAAATGGATGCTTCAGTTGTATATCCACGTAAACAAGATAGCATAAATCTGGTTAAGGGCTGTCTGTCTGATAGAATTGAGTAGTCATAATTTACAAGCCTGGCGTTTCTTTTTTTGGAGGGGGGGGGGGGGGGGGGGTCATAATCTTAAATGATCCTTGTTTCAGGCTAACAGCTGACATGTAAACTTTGTTGTTGACTCCACACAGTACATGGGTCAATGACGTGACATGCAGATTTAGAATTTAGAAGGTAAGGAAATTAAAAAGAATTATGGGGGCATAATTGTATTATTTTATTTGATTTACTATTTTATTTACTAGTTTACTAGCTCTTAAATTGTTTGGGAAATTGAAAAAAAAAAAAAAATGTGTCTGGAAATTTGAAATTTGTATATCTGAAATCTGAAGACGGAAAAGAGTAAACAGGATATTGCCTCATCAAAAGGGACCCCAAGTGACCTTTACTGAAGAGTGAAACGTTTGTAAATCTCTCTCAAATATTGATTAAAAAAAGCTACTTTATCTTCATAGATTGACTTGTATTGGAAAATTGAATAGTTATAGGAGTCCAAGAAGATGCCTTTATAATTTGAAATTAGTAGCAAAAGTCAGGTGGTACAACTGCATCGTCAGGTGGTGCAACCAGGTAAAATACTAATTTAAACCAGGAAATAGTGGATTAAAGTGAAAAAATGGTTGAAGTAAGCTAGTGCACAGAGCCAGTACATATTGTGTGATGGGCTAGACTTTTTTTCTGTAAACAGCACTATACAGTAAAGCCTGCTATCGCTCTCTTTCACACACACACACAAACATGCAAATGCACACACACACACACACACACACACACACACACACACACACACACACAAAAACACACACACACACACACACACACACACACACACACACACACACACACACACACAAAAACACAAACACACACACACACACACACACACACACATACACAGAAACAGAAACACACGCGCACACACACACACACACACACACACACACAGACACAAACAGAAAAACAAACACAAACACACACACACACACACACACACACACACACACACAGAGACACACAGAGACACAAACACAAACACAAACACAAACACAAACACACACACACACACAGTGTGTTCCCTGAAACGCCCCACCTCATTAGTATCTGTGCTGGCGATGGCATTTAGGCTGTGTCTGTGTGCCCTTGTGCTGTTGCGTTTATTGTCAGCTGTGCACAGCTTTGATAAGACGGAACCCTGCAGTTTATCTGCCCATATGCTTCTCTTCAGAACCCTCTTCTGCCCCCACGCCCCCAACCCCCCACCACCTCCGAACTGCCCACTGGGGGGTTGGTGTCTGTGCGGCTGCCGTGGCGACGGAGCACTGGGGTTGTCAGGGCGATCGCTCTCTGCGAGGCGTTTTGTTGTGCGGGCCGCGGGCCCCTGGGGACCATTAAGCTGAAAATAATTGGCTCCAGATCTCCACTGGCCATCGATCCTCTGAGTCAGTGAACTCTCTGAAACATACTGTGTGTGCAAACACACACACACACACATACACACACACACGCACAGATACACAGAGGAAGCGCAAATGAGCAACACTCATTCAACACACCCACACACACACACACACACACACACACAGACACACAGACACACAGACATACACCCGTACCAGCACTCATTCAAAAGACCCACACACACACAAACACACACACACACACACACACAAACACACACACAAACACACACACAAACACACACACACACACACACACACACACACACAGATACAGATAAGAGGAGCAGTCAAGCGATTCTAACTGGTAGATTCTCTCTGCGTAAACTGCTTCAGCAGCTTTAATTATCTGCACATACAGTAGCGCATCAGTGTCAAACGAGGTCCTTCACCAGGTCCTGTCAACTCCCCCTCCGCCCCACCTCCGGCTCAGTCCCGGGCCACATCTGGCCCAGTCCCACATACAGTAGCGTATCAGTGTCAAACAAGGTGAGTCCTTCACCAGGTCCTGTCAACTCCCCCTCCGCCTCACCTCCGGCTCAGTCCCGGGCCACATCTGGCCCAGTCCCACATACAGTAGCGCATCAGTGTCAAACGAGGTGAGTCCTTCACCAGGTCCTGTCAACTCCTCTCCCCATAGAGATATTGAACAACTGAATAAACAGAAAGGAGCACCAGCACTTTTCTAAAGTACGAATGTACTTTTTCAAGACTTCCTAAAATATAATGTAAAGTGAGGTTGACTTATTGTATGTGAGACTCACAGCAATTCTTCTTTCAAAGTAACTTAAATGTCGGCTTAGGAGCGCTGAATGCAGTCCATTGACTGATAGCTGGCCCCTCCATACAGACATGGTAATTGTTGTGGGATCGGCAGGTAACATGAAACAATATACTGAACAAAAAAGTAAATTTTGCTCCAGTCCAGATCAAATGTAATGCTTGTCTTTCTACAATTACAGACATGGACAACAGCCCCAGTCCAACACAATGCACAGACACAGACAAGGAGTGAGAAAATCAAGTCTCAAACCACAGAGACAAACACACACAAGTGTGCTTACTCACAGACACACACACAAACACACATACATTTATTCACTCACAGGGAAACAGACACACACACACACACACAAACACACATAAATGTATTCACTTACTGGGAAACACACACACACACACACACACAAACACACACGCACACACACACAAACCACTGTGAAATACTGTATCTGCTCAGACTCTATTGTGGCCTCTCCTGCAATTCTCTTGAGCCGCCAAAAGAGGGAGCCCTTTCCCTATATTTTCCGTGTCCGCCTGAGGCTGTGCTGAAGAGTCTGTTTGTCCGGTGGAGGAGGCGCGGGAGGAGTAAAAGGAGGAGGAGGAGGCAGCTCTCTCTGTCTCTCTCTCTCCAGCAGGTCGTTCATCTCTGCTCCAACACCCTCAATCTTCATAACGCCAACTGCTGCTGCTGCTGCTTCTTTTAATTAAAGCACTCTCCTTTCACCCGCTCCAGGATCACTCCCCCTCCGCCCCACCTCCGGCTCAGTCCCGGGCCACATCTGGCCCAGTCCCACCCACACCTGGGCCAATCTCGGGCCAGAACCTGCTGCGTTGGAGTTTTTCAGCAGGAGTAGTAAACATCAGTAGTGGCATCCATCGTCCCACTGATACGCATATACACATTAATTTCAATATTCATATTTGTATTAATCTCAAGTGGGAGAGGCGCTGGGGTGCAATGACAGCCTCATTCACCAGCAGTAGCAGAAGCAGCAGCACAACCTCCGCCCGCGACCCATAATGCATCACTTCCCAGCGTATTTAATGGTCATGTGTGGCTGGCTGGCTGGCGATGTGTTTGGCTAACGCACGAACCTCCCTGGCTCCCGATGCAGCCATAATATGATTGATCCCCCTCTCCACCAGCCATGAATCACAAACACAGGACAGGTGGGTATGTTTGGCCAATCAGGTTTCTGTGATGCTCAGGCTGATGAATATTCAGCCAATCCGTGTCTGGCGGCGATGAGTTGGCAGATTAATTGGAGATGAAGAGCTGAACATGGTTTTAAATAAACATTTGTCATGTCATGTGCACAGGGGAACAGATGTATGTGTCAAACCAACTCAAAGATATTCAGCACACACACACACACACACACACATGAACAGACAGCTGATTATATCCCCAAATTCCTTCCCTCGACCTACCCATCTTGAAGTGAAATCTGCACCCTGCACACTCTTACACATGTGCCTACACACACACACACACACACACACACACACACACACACACACACACACACACACACACAGACACCTTGGAAATCAAACACACACTGGAATAGTCTTTCAGATAATCAGCTGTTCACTGGAGTCCAGAGAGCAGCTTCGGCCTCGCCTGACTCAAATCGCCCTGGAGAGAATGACGGGGGAAGACTGAGGACAGGGTTTCCCTCGGCAACCCTAACCTTTGGGCGACCTTTTGAGCCAGCAGCCATTCATTAGGTGAGGAGGTGATGACAGGGGAGTCCCCATGGTAACAGTCTGGACTGACATCTCAGCATCATCCCAGTCTCACAGGGACAAAATGTAGAGAAGATGATGAAAGAGAGGAAGAAGAAGAAGATGAAGGAGGAGAAGTGGAAGGAGGAGAAGAACAAACTGATGATAAGGAAGAAGAAGAAGAGGATAATATCTTTATATTTTATATTATTATTATATATATTATATTATATCATAAAGCATATTGCATAATGATGGTGTGATGCTGAACCCTAGGCTGAAAACCTCCTCTGTTTGGCAGACATCACCTGCACACACCTGTCTTTATTGCTATCCTTTAGGCTTATTAGATTAGATTCAACTCTTTTGTCATTGCGCCGAGCACAAGTACAGAGACAACGGAATGAAATTGTACAACAGAATGACGCGTGAGTGAAGCTCCAGTGTCCGCACTGGGCTTCTCTTCACTTAACCTGTTTCTTAACCTGCAGGCCTGTGTTCACTAATGTGTGGCCGCACACCTCTCTGTATCTTCCTCCTCCTCATCTTCATCTTCCTCTTCTTGATGCCAAAACACAGAACATGTGGAACTTGGCTGACGGACAACAGCTGCCCTGTCTACTTTTCCAGGTTGATGTCCACCACATGATTGGGACAGCTAGTCAGTAGAGTAGCCATTTGGATTTATTGACATTTACATGCAATTAATATGCCTCCCCTAATATGAGAGTGTTCAACTGTAGGTAGTCACCGTGACGATGTGTTGCTGTGCTTATTGGGGGATGCTGGGTAATGATGGTGACCTTTGACCTGTGGTGGCGACTGAGGCTCATTACTGTGATCTGTGAATGTTCAGCCATGTCAACCTGAGGTCCTCTGGGTGTGATTATGGTGAAACGGGAGAAAAGGCATCAGTGTTTTTACACACACACACACACACACACACAAACAAGCAAACATAACACCACACCATAATTGTGCATAAGATACACAAACATAGAGAGACCACAAGGTGAACAAGGACACAAGATGCACACACACACACACACACTGACACCTGCCCCCTTCCCACCTGCAGACAGATCTAGCCCCAACCCCTTCCTCTCTCACAGATCTGATAATTAGCAGATGTGTCTCATCACCCCTGCTGTATCTTCGGCCATTCCCTACCACACACACACACACACACACACACACACAAGCACATATACACACATATGAACATGCACACTCGTGCAAGCACACACACAAACACATATACACACATATGAACATGCACACTCGTGCGTGCACACACACACACACACACACACACACACACACACACACACACACAAGCACATATACACACATATGAACATGCACACTCGTGCAAGCACACACACAAGCACATATACACACATATGAACATGCACACTCGTGCAAGCACACACACAAGCACATATACACACATATGAACATGCACACTCGTGCAAGCACACACACAAACACATATACACACATATGAACATGCACACTCGTGCGTGCACACACACACACACACACACACACACACACAAACATACACACAAACAACCAGGTTTGGGGATGCAGATACATTCATGCAAACACACACACACACACACACACACACACACACGTATACATACAGAAACAAACATACATACACACATATGCACTCTTCAACGGCCGCAAAGGACCTTGTTTTGAACTTTTTCCCCCAAAGTGCTTTGAAACAGATAGAGGTATTTAACTGAGCAGCAGAAATGGATGAGTGTGTTAGAGGAGCCGCTGCGTCAGCAATCCTCTGAGATAACGGCATCACTGGGACAGAAAAAAAAAACATAAAAAGACCCTAAAAAGACAGAAACTGCTGGGTGTACAGAACTTCAGACACAACGGAAGTCCTTCAAATATATCAATTAGACTTCAGAGGACTCTCTGCTTTAGATGGCTTTCACCTGTCGGTGTGTGTGTGTGTGTGTGTGTGTGTGTGTGTGTGTGTGTGTGTGTGTGTGTGTGTGTGTGTGGCCTTAGTTAAAACCACAACAGCATCCGTCTGGTGGGCAGGTATAGCCTTCTCTCTCTTCCTGTTTGCCGGTAGCTGTGGAGACACTAGCAGTAAATGTTGCATATGTGGTGTCCTGGTGTGTGTGTGTGTGTGTGTGTGTGTGGGGGGGGGGGGGGGGGGGGGGGTTGCATTTGGGCTGGCAGTAGGGGAGGATGCCATCAGGAATGATAAGGGGAGACTTTGATCACTCATTATTTTTCCCCCTTTTCCCTCAATGTTCGCATTGCTATTGCTTTGCCAACACTGTGTCTATGTCACGCTAATAAAGCAACACTTTATTGAATTGAATTGAATTGATCGCAAGTGTGTGTGAGTGTTTGCAGGTATGGGTGTGTGTGTGTCCTTTTTATGTATTTTTTTAATGTATTATTTTTTTCTTTAATGGTCTTATTATGTGTTTTTGTATGCTACTATCAACAATAGTTTTGGCAACACTGTTCCCATTGAGAGAAAGTGGACTATTAAATCTATGGTATCAAAATTACCATCACCATATAGTCATGCTAATAAACCAACTTTGAATTGAATAGAATTGAAAGAGAGAGAGAGAGAGAGAGAGAGAGAGAGAGAGAGGAAGAAAGAGTGTGAGTTTGAGAGAGAGAGAGAGAGGGGGGGGGGGGATAAAGAACTGAAAATCCACCAGAGGAAAGAAGAAAGTACAACTGACTATAAGATAGAGTGAGGAAGTATGGACCATAGAGAATACCTCACAGCAGTGCCAGTGTGTGAGTGCAACAGAGAGAGAGAGAGAGAGAGAGAGAGAGAGAGAGGGGATGACAATGAGCACAATACAGATAACTCCCAAAGGCACAATAGAGGGGAATATGTGAGTTTGTGTATGTGTGTGTGTGTGTGTGTGTGTGTGTGTGTGTGTATGTGTGTGTGTGTGTGTGTGTGTGTGTGTGTGTGTGTGTGTGTGAGAGACAGAGACAGAGAGAGAGCGGGAGAAAGAGAAGCAAAGTATGTGTGTGTGTGTGTAATGCTTCGCTTGGCTGAGGCAAACGTTTTCATCGCAGACCGGTGTGGGTAGCTGCATTATGGATCTGAGGGAGGCATTAATAAAGCATGGTGCCAAGCCTTTTCTTGGGGGGGGGAAGGGGGGGAGGGGGGCGGTGTAATAAAGAATTAATAGAATACTGCACCCAGCCTTTTGTTGGATATACAGGGAGGGAGGGGATGTGTTAATAAAGCATTAATAAAGTACTGCACCCAGCTTATTATATACAGGAAGAAACCTGAGGTGCATTCAAATACAGCAAACTGGGGCAAATGTTCATCATGAACATATTTCCTCTAAACAGCTCAATTTGAACACATTTTGAGTACACATTCCATCTCAAAGGTAACCTTCTAACTCCCCTTTGCATTCACACGGACTATACCTCCTCAAACTGTTTGCTAGCTAGTGTCTGCAAACATTCATGAATGTTTGCCAATTTGAAAGCACCTCTGAGCTCAACACAACTAGCCTCTCTCTCTCTCTCTCTCTCTCCCTCTCTCTCTCTCTCACACACACACACCACACATAACTATTTATGTACACATGTGTACAGCATATGTCTATCTTCCTCTCTCATGCATGTACTCTCTCTCTCTCTCCGCACACAGACACACAAACACAGAGGGCCAGATGTACATACTTTGCGAACGTAGCGCTATCAGCGTCATGGACACACCGCAGATTGCGAACGCTGTCAGACCCAAGTTTCCATCGTATTTATCAATCGTTCAATCCTTAGTGTAAACTGCACCTTTCTCTGCCTTTCTCCGCCCATAAACGCAATTTACGAACGTCCACAACTGAATGGCAGTTGAATGAAGTTAACTGATGACAACATTAAAAAGAATGTTTAGCGATCATGAAATTATAACATACATGATAAGATGTAAACAAGCAGGGAGATAAGGAAGATCAGTAGTTCTACTCAAACTACTTGTGCACGTAGGCTATGGAAGATTGGTCAAATCTAGCAAGTAGGAAAGTTTAAGTGAATGACGTGAAAGTGAAAGTAAGACATTCGAAAGGCCAACGAAAGTTGAGGTTGCTTTTGGTAGTACAAATACTTTCACCACAAAAACTATAGTGCTCTAAATAGCGATTCTGTTGTCTTTGAAAGGTTCTCTTATTGACACATTGCTTTTACAAGGCGGAAGTATTAAGGCACAGAATAGACGTACGCTTTCAGGAGCAGTGTACATACCGCGGAATACATAATTAGGCGCTCTTTACCCTTCCCCCCCATCTTTTTACGCTAAACTCCCACTTTCCCCTGGATCCTCCCATGAATGCATATGCATGACATGACAAACGCAATCTGCCACTTTCAGCTCCCACGACAGGCAGTTTGTGCTTTTACATCATTGCAGCCTGTTTGTACATACCTCACAATGATTTTACACGCACATTGCGAAACAAATACGCCTGAAGTGGGCGCAAAAGCGTTAGTACATCTGGCCCAGAGACTCATACAGAACTATTTATGTACACCTGGGTTGAGCATATGTCTATCTTCCTCTCTCTCACACATACACACACACACACACACACACAGAAGACTCATCCAGAACTATTTATGTACACCTGGGTAGAGAATATGTCTATCTTCCTCTCCACGATCTCTGTAAAACACACACACACACACACACACACACACACACACACACACACACCTACAGTAAATATCCCCATGTGGAACTCTGAAGTGCAAATCCAAAACACTAACCCACACACTCGGACAGCGGTGCAAACAGACACACACCCACACACACACACATGCTGTACAGTACGCAGATGTGATAGTTATTGAAAGAGAAAAGGGGAGGATAGGCAGAAAGGGAAAATCGATAGCCCTCTCCCAAACGCAGGCCACGGGAGAGGCTGGGGGAAAAAAACGCTGCTAAACTCCACCCCGAGCAGGCAGCCTGGTCAGTATCGATTTCTTATTTAGCTCCCAGCAGTGCTGTGACTATCAGTGTGTGTGTGTGTGTGTGTGTGTGAGTGAGTGAGTGCCAAAAACAGCCTGTTAACAGAGTTAAACTCTTAGTTATTTTCCATGGCTGGGGAGATGAGAGCACTGGACAATAGCGAGCAGCAGAGATGAGTGTGTGTGCTCTTGTGTTTTATGCCTGTTTTGCAAGCATGTCATGCCTTTGTGTGTGTGTGTGTGTGTGTGTGTTTGTGTCTATGTGTGTATGACTGTCTGTATATTTGTATGTTTATGTTTTGGCATCTTTTAAATGAATGAGTGTATGTGATTTTGTGTATACTGTATCTGTGTGTGTGTGTGTGTGTGTGTGTGTTTTAAATTAATTAATCTCTAAATTGTGTGTATGTGTTCGTTTGAGTGAGTGCTTGTGTGTGTAATGTTTGCTCATTGAAAAAAAATAATACTAAACCAAATAAAATACAAAAATATACATGTATATGCCTACGATATATACAGAGTTGGGGTGGGATCAGGAAAGGACCACGGGGCGGGAATCGAACCCGGGTCACCAGCGCACGATGCAGGTGCTCCTGCCAGTCGAACCATGGCCGGGGCCAACAGCCACAACATATGACAATGCCTCCACTAGTTTTAAATCAGTGTGTGTTTAACTGAGATCTGTTTTGAAAAAGCTTGGGCACACAGCTGTCACACACATCCCCCTGGTGGTGCTTAGTGAACACAGTCTGTGTGTGTGTGTGTGTGTGTGTGTGTGTGTGTGTTAAAGAGAGTTTGCATCTGTGCCTGAGGTCCCCACTGCACAGACACACAAACACACAGACACGCGCAGACACACACACATAGACAGACAGACTCAGACACACACATACACCCACCCACACACACACACACACACACACACACTATAGCCAGCTAGGTTAGTGACCCTCAGCAGGGGGGTATATGGCCTGACAGACCCCAAGCAGAGGCACACGCCTGCCAACTGTCTCTACACACTACAAACGCACATGTAAAACACACACACATACATGCACACACACAGCGACACTGAAAATGAGCATATAGATCAAGATAAGAGTGTGTGTGTGTGTGTGTGTGTGTGTTTTTCCAACAGTACCTTACACCCAATACACTCGTAGAGTGACCGGGATGACTGAACATTACACTGACTTAAAGTGCCAACCTTATCAGGTCTAAATGTGTGTGTGTGTGTGTGTGTGTGTGTGTGTGTGTGTGTCAGATTAGCCAACCTTGTCAGTTCTGGACTAGCAGAGATAAACTTTGCTTTTGGACAAAATGTTCAGTTTAGTCAGTGCAGTGCTTATGTGTTCATGTGCACTTGTGTTTCACTTGTGTGTGTGTGTGAGTGTGTGTGTGTGTGTGTGTGTGTGTGTGTGTGCAGATGAGAAAAAGTGATTTTGTGCGTTTAAGTGTGTGTGTGTGTCTCTGTGTGTGTGTATGTGTGTGCTTGTTTGTTTGTGTGTCCAAGTGTGTGTGTGTGTGTGTGTGTGTGTGGGGGGGGGGTGCTTGTTTGTTTGTGTGTCTAAGTGTGTGTTTGTGTGTGTGTGTGTGAGAGAGTGGGTTCATGTTTGTGTAGTAAAGCAGAGGTCTAATCCAGCCAGGGTGCCGGTCGGCCATCTAATCCCCCTGAAGCGAAGCTCTGCCCTCGGGCATGCAGGAGGGTAATCCAGCCCCTGGAGATCCGATCCAGACGCCTTCTCCACACACACACACACACACACACAGATAGACAAATACATTGACATACAAGCACACACACACACACACACACACCGCACACACACACACACAAATACATACACATGCACACACACATACACACGGTCTTACAAACACACACACACTGCCCACAGGTCATACAAACAAACACACAAACACACACACACACACACACCTCCTCACACAGTGACTGCATGCATAGTGTATTCACCCTCAAATGTACAAGATAAATTACAGAGGCCAAAAGAGCCTACTCAAATGTGTGTGTATGTGTAATTAGACAAGAGTATGCGTGTGTGGAAATGTGTGTGTTTGTGACCAGCTGTGTGTTTTGGTTGTGTATGTGTGTTTGGTAGACTGTACACACATGATTGTGTGTGTGTGTGTGTGTGTGTGTGTGTGTGTGTGTGTGTGTGTGTGTCTATGTTTTTTTTGTCTCTCTGCATATGTGCTCAATCGATCAGTGTGACTTTACACCAGTAGCCATGGCCCTGGTCTCAGTTGTGTGTGTGTGTGTGTGTGTGTGTGTGTGTGCGTGTGTGTGTGAGCAGATGACTGCTTGTAGAGATTTGTCAGACGTGTGTATCCTCGGACCGTGGAGAGGGGCAGAGAGGAAAGGAGGAGGTGTCACTGACATGTGTCTGACATTGAGGCCTGTGTGTCACACACACACACACACACACACACACACACACACGCACTTACGCTTGACTGCCCACACTCCCTCGTGCCGCATACATTATGTAGAAGGGCTACAGGCACCACCTGCTATAATAGCCTCACAATCAATGTGTGTGTGTGTGTGTGTGTGTGTGTGTGTGTGTGTGTGTGTGTGTGTGTGTGTTGTGTGTGCGTATACAGTATGTGTGTGTGTGTGTGTGTACAGTATGTATGTGTGTGTGTGCACATATGTGTATGTGTGTTTCCATACACATACTGTAGAGTTAAAAAAACAAAACAAAAAAAAAACAAAGCAGGGCATTGTGTGGCCCTGTAATTTCACACACACACACACACACACACACACACACACACACACACTCATATAGAAAGGCTCATTCTTCATATGTGGTCATTACTGTGTGTGGCCTTTAGGTCATTACACTCATCCAGTGCTATTTATAAAGTTGCTGCCTCTGATCTTCAGCACGACACACACACACACACACACACACACACACACACACACACACACACAGATAACTTAATGTACTGTACTGCACCTCACACTCCTGCCCTTTCAGTTTGAGTAAGATGGCGGCCAATGAGGTGGGACACACTCCATAATGAAGCTCTTCATTTGGACCTTAGCAAAGGCTGCTGGGCTAACAATGTTTCAGCACAAACTCCTAACTTATGCACTCTTTCTTTCTCTCTCACACACACACTCACACGCACAAACACAGTCTCTCTCTCTCCTTTCTCTAACTCCCTCTCTACCCCCCCCCCCCCACACGTCTGTCTCTCTGTCCTCTCTCTTCTCTCTACCCTCCCCACACATATAGTCTCTCTCTCTCTCTCTCTACCCCCCACACACATACAGTCTCTCTCTCTCTCTTCTCTCTAATCCCCACACACATACAGTCTCTCTCTCTCTCTTCTCTCTAATCTCCACACACATACAGTCTCTCTCTCTCTCTTCTCTCTACCCCCCACACACATACAGTCTCTCTCTCTCTCTCTCTACCCCCCACACACATACAGTCTCTCTCTCTCTCTTCTCTCTAATCTCCACACACATACAGTCTCTCTCTCTCTCTCTCTCTACCCTCCCCACACACACATATAGTCTCTCTCTCTGTCTCTCTACCCTCCCCCCACACACATATAGTCTCTCTCTCTCTCTCTCTCTCTCTCTCTCTCTACCATCCCCACACACACATACAGTCTCTCTCTCTCTCTTCTCTCTACCCCCCCACACACATATAGTCTCTCTCTCTCTCTACCCTCCCCACGCACACACATATAGTCTCTCTCTCTGTCTCTCTACCCTCCCCACACACACATATAGTCTCTCTCTCTGTCTCTCTCTACCCTCCCCACGCACACACATATAGTCTCTCTCTCTCTCTCTGTCTCTCTCTACCCTCCCCACACACACATATAGTCTCTCTCTCTCTCTCTGTCTCTCTCTACCCTCCCCACACACACATATAGTCTCTCTCTCTGTCTCTCTACCCTCCCCACACACACATATAGTCTCTCTCTCTGTCTCTCTCTACCCTCCCCACGCACACACATATAGTCTCTCTCTCTCTCTCTCTCTACCCTCCCCACGCACACACATATAGTCTCTCTCTCTCTTCTCTCTCTCTCATGTTAGTTTTGTTTGGGTGAAAGATGATGCCATACTAGGATACCAGCTAAACGAACTACAACAAGGTCAGTGTGAGTAAAGTTTATCTTTCTCTCTCTCTCTCTCTCACACACACACACACACACACACACACACACACACACACACACACACACTCATACAGTCTGAGTAAAGTTTGGGTCACTGTGGTCCTCTCCCTTTCTTTCTATCTCCAGGGCCGTTTCAAGGAATTGAAACCGCACGCAAAGCCTACAGGAACCACAGCATAGCCATACAGTTTAAGTTTACCCACAGTTTATATAAATACAAAATTTTGACAGTGCAAATACTGCAGTTGCATATATATACTGTGCATTAGTTTTGAACATTTTGAACATTTGAACATTTGCAAAAACACCACCGTACCATAAAAAACCAATGTAAATGTAAAAAAGTGCACAATAACTAAATCCAACATACTTAAACACACACACACTCACATTAAAATTTTTCAGTTCTCACAAAGTGAGAAAGTAAAACACTGCCATCTTATGCAGAAAAAGGATGCATTGTTCAAACTATAAAGAGTGCAGGTTGTATAGCAATTTAAAAATCCAACATAAATACAAGTACACACACACCACACACACACACACATAAGATGAACCTTTCAGGCCATCTTCATCAGTGGAGGTATCCTTAGGAAGAGCCTGAGGGCTGAGAAATTTAAGCAAAGCACCTTGAGGGAGAAATAAAAGATATTAGCATTTACATATTTTGATATTTAGAAGGGATGCAGCTGCTTTCACAAGTACCAATGCTTACTGTAAAAACATCCCAAGCTAATGTTATACATTGACCTAGGCCTACTTGTAGCTTAGCATTTTAGCACTTAGCATTTAAGCATTCTTACAATATGACTTGACAATAAAAGCCGACTTGACTTGACTTGATTCTGCTGTTTGAGAATTAGACAGACGCACCGGGTGCTTTAAAGACAGTAAACAGCTGGCGTGCATGAATACTACTAGACATGAAAGTTCCAGTCTGCTTTGATGCACGGAATTTATCGTGTGGTTTTCCTAATCCCCATTTGGTAAATAGATGATCACGGTCGAATAGTTAGTATAGCAGAGAAGCTATGCCACTTTCATCAAAACCTATTACAAAGCTATAGCAATGTTATGTCATTAAATACGATAAACAGTGATTCTGGAACAGATCTGCGTCTTCCTTATCCCGTTAACATATTATAGTAACCATATTCCGTCCGTTCGAAAAAAAAAGTTGCGCTAACTGTTCTAGTTTGTTGTAAGCAGCATGGGCCGTTTACATAAACATTTTTTGCAAGGCTAGCCTTCCTGCTGTGACATTACACCATTTGTACAAGACAAGTAGAGCTAGTTTATCCAGTGTAATTTATCACTTACCACTATCTTGTTTTTTCTTGTCATCCTCTTCCTTTCTCTTCTGGCTTCCGGACGCATAACTCGGCTTCATTATGACTGCCGAGGTTTTATATTTTCGCGGCAGCAGCAGAGACCACAAACCTGGGGCTCGTTTCTAGAAAGCATTGTTTGCTAAATTCCGTCGCAACCTTGGTAGTTCGCTCCATCGTTCTTGGATTTGGTGTTTCTAGAAAAGGAAGTTTGAACTCTCAATCGCAAACAAGGACGCAAAGTTTGGTCGTTTGAACTACTGCCCCTAGGCAGTCGCACTTGTGTCGTTCCTTGGTAGTTCCTGTTGGTGTCCGGAGCGCCTAACCAAAAATCACAACCGCCTAACCAAAAATTGCGAAGTGGATGTTTATCTCGTGATTCAATGATTGATCTATCCTGTAGCTTAATTTTGATTAAGACACTGACCCCTACTTGGCTCATTCTTGCTATTTATGAGTATTGCCTTGCTTTTAGTATTATAATCTTCACAGACTCTTACAAAAGCAGTGATAAATGGTGTAGTGGCTAAAGCAGATGACTTGTTATCCCAACGTTGTAGGTTCGATTTTCTTATGATGTGAGATTGTCCACTTGCTTCTCGCTACCTGCAGGTGAACTAGTGTGACACGTAGATTCAATTGTTTTTGACTGATGTTTTGTACCTACATAGATATTTAACACAAATAATGGCACATGGTCGGCTTCAGTAAAATGTTTTATATAGGCCTACTTACAATAGGTTTAGGTTTTTGCAGATCACGATGACAATGCCAGCATTAATCACTCGGTTTAAATTAGAAAAATGTCAACATAGGCCGTGGACAGACAATTTCTAGGGGGTCGGGGTATTACACGTTGCCACTGTTTTCCACCAATGATATGTATTGCTGCATCATCAACAACGTTGTTGGAACTACAGTGTTCGAACGTCGGAGGTAGCGAATTGCGACACAGGTACGATGCTTTCTGGAAACAGGTGTAACAATGTCGTTGTTTGGTCGCAAGTTGCGTCGTACCATGGTGGTTGAGCAACGTCGTTGCTAACTTTTCTAGAAACGAACCCCTGGCTGGCTGGCTGCTGTCAGCGACTACTGAGAGGGGCCCCCTTGAGGGGTATCCCGGTATTGCCGGTAACAGTGTTGTTGCACTTTACTGCATTGACTATCGAAGGGGCGCTCACAGTTTGTCGTTGCATTTTATTTTTAGCCAGTCGTTGTCTTGGGGCCCCTGGCCAGCTCGGGGCCCCAAGCAATTGCTTGGTTTGCTTGCCTTCTAGCGACGGGCCTGCCTATCTCTATCTCTCTCTTCCCTCCTCTCTCTCCCTCTCTCCCCCATCTCTTTTTTTCTTTCTGTTCATCTCTTTCACTAACAACTAACACCCCCCTCCCTTTTTCCACTTCTCTCTTCCTCTGTGTGTCTCTCTCTCTCTCCCAATTCTTCTCTTCATCTCTTTCTTTCTCTATCCATCCTTTCCATCTCTTTAAATGAAACAGAAAACGATTGACTATCCCCTCCACAGTTACAGTAAATCATGTCTGTCCACCCCATAGACTGTATATATAGTCTATGGTCCCACCCACCCTATTGAAATTCAGGCCTGGGGTGCTCCTGATGTCTAGCTCATTAAAGCATGCTGGGGAGGAACCTTAAAGATCTCAAAGGTCATGTTATGATAACCCACTGAAAAATGGTATGCATTTACATTCATTCAGCAGACACTTTTCATCCACAGTGACTTACAAATGGCAATCATATTACAAGTAACTTACATATGGCAATACTATTATAAGTGACTTACATTTGCAATTATACTACAAGTGACTTACATATGGCAATCATATTACAAGTGACTTACATATGGCAATAAAATGACAAGTGACTTACATATGTCAACTATATAACAAGTGACTTACATATGGCAATTATATTACAAGTGACTTACATATGGCAATTATATTACAAGTGACTTACATATGTCAACTATATTACAAGTGACTTACATAAGGAAATAATATTACAAGTGACTTACGGCAATTATTACATTACATTACATTACATTACATTTGGCTGACGCTTTTTAGCCAAAGCGACTAACACCATAGTAAACAGTTTAAGTTTTAGAGCAGTTCTCAACAATTTTAGGACAATTTAAAAACATTAGAGTACAGTAAGAATAAGTGCATCAGTGAGTGCTGTTTTTAACAGTTAGTTGTCAGTTTGAGACGGCTGGTGAGTGCTAGGATCAGTAAGACTTGTTGTAAGTGTTGCTATGAGAGGAGATGTTCTCTAAAGAGCTGGGTCTTCAGGAGTTTTCTGAAAATGGAGAAGGATGTCTCTGCCCTTGTAGGAGCTGGCAGTGTGTTCCACCAACGAGGAACAACAGATGAGAAAAGTTTGGATTGGCTTGAGCGTACCGGTGGTAGAGCTAGACGTCGTTCGTCTGAGGAGCGCAGCGGTCTGGATGTCTGTATGAGGGCATTCAAGTAGGTGGGAGCAGAACCGGAGACTTTGTAGGCAAGCGTTAGAGCCTTGAATTTGATGCGGGCCGCCATAGGTAGCCAGTGTAGCTGGATGAGCAGCGGGGTAACATGTGCCCTTTTGGGTTGGTTGTAGACCAGGCGCGCCGCCGCGTTCTGGATCATCTGAAGTGGTTTCACTGCGCAGGCTGGGAGACCTGTCAGGAGGGCATTGCAGTAGTCGAGTCGTGAGATGACTATTGCCTGAACCAGAAGTTGGGTAGCATCTTGAGTCAAGTAAGTCCTGATTTTCCGTATGTTGTAGAGTGCGAAACGGCATGACCGGGCGACTGAGGCAACATGATCTGAGAAGTTTAGTTGGTTGTCGAGAACAACTCCTAGATTTTTTGCAGTCCTCTAATATTTCTCAATTTATGTCATCAACACATCCGTGATTCGTGGAAATGTGTTCGCTAGATTTATACCTGTTTTTTTCACATCAGACACCACACTGATTTCCCTCGTGTAGCAATATTTGTCCTTGTAATTATGGATGGTTTGGAGAAATGGGAACTGCGTCGGATAGATGAGAGGAGCAAAGTGCATTGCGCAACACAGGCGCCCAAGCAAGCGCTCCTGCCGATGTAAGCTACGGCTGTACCTTACCAACAGGCAACTCAACAACGAGAAGCAGTTTCCAAGTTGACATAACTTTCCAACTCTGCACAGTATCCCATTAACTGCATGACAGTAGGCTATTTACAATATTTTATGTAAAGTAGAGTTTGTAAACACGTTATCATCAACTCAATGCACGCACAACATGTGTTTGAGCAGGAGAGAGAATAGCAATGAATGGACGCAGCAACTACAGAAATTGTAGCCAAGGCTACCTGCTGCTTTCTTTAACTGTCTATGGTTGCTGGTTAACAGCACATAATAAGTATATTTAAGCAAATTCACAAACTCAAGACTTCAAGGCCATCATGGATATAAAACGTTTTTTGAAAATGGAGGGAACATAGCAAAGTTTGGAGTTATTTCAGATGGGCTACAACAAGGTAGGCAAAATTGTGGTGCTTGTCAAAACCTTAGCGCAGCTGGAATAATGCGTATAGGCTGATGTTAAAGCGCACACAATGTTTAAAGCCATACAACTTTAGCCTTTATAGGGCTGTATAAAGTTGTCCAAATTAATAGGTCGTAATTAGGCATTGTTGTAAAGATATTGCATGTAGATGTACTATATAGGCTACTAAATTTTTAGTTGACCAATGCACGAACAAAACCGGGAAACGGACAAATATTATCAAGGCTTTGAATGTTTCCATCTGTGCACAGGGTGTCTGTAGATCGGTGTGCATAGCATTCATTCTTGCAGGCCTGTGGCCAAGCATGCGCCCTTAAAATAGCATCTGAATTTGCGCCAATGACTTTAGACCAGGAGGTTCCTGGTCTGTGGCGGAATTGTTTTCTGAAACTGCAAAATATCAACAGGGACCGTTTGCGCCGGAACACGCCCCCTCTTTTCGCTGAAACGCCCCCGTGGAGGGAAAATTCCAATATGCGCTGACTGCAAAATAGGAAAGACAAAAGCGCGAGTATACAAAGTCAATTGCGCTGGAGTGCAAGATAGAGCCCCTAGAGTGCCTATCAGCTTCAGGACGTTTCAGTTTCAGGACCTTGGTCAGTTGCCTCACCTCATTGAACATGCAATCCAAGGGAACAACAAAAATGCTCTCTCCTGTGCATGTGTATGTATGTATGTATGTATGTGTGTGTGTGTGTGTGTGTGAGTGTGTGTGTGTGTGTGTGTGTGTGTGCTTGTTTATCTGTCCACAGGTCTGTAAACCATCTACACAAACCTTTTACTGTTCAAAATGATCAATCCTGCCTTATTGAGTACATCTCAAACACACACCCTCACTCACTCACTCACTCACTCTCTCACACACACACACACACACACACACACACACACAGACAGACACACACACACACGCACAGACATGTACACACACACACAGACACACAGACACACACACACAAACACACACGCGCGCGCGCACACACACACACACAAACTTCCTGATAGCAAGAGGCTTCCGGGGTCCAGACATTGATTTTGTGTTTGGGTTTGCTAGGATTGATTTTCTCCCAGGTCCACAAAGCACCCTCTCCTCTCCTCTCCGCTCTGCTCTGCTCCTCTCCTCTCCTCTCCGCTCTGCTCTGCTCCTCTCCTCTCCTCTCCCCTCCTCTCCTCTCCACTCCTCTCCGCTCCCCTCCTCTCATCTCCTCTCCTCTCCACTCCTCTCCGCTCCCCTCCTCTCATCTCCTCTCCTCTCCTCTCCGCTCCTCTCCTCTCCTCTCCACTTTGCTCCTCTCCCCTCCTCTCCTCTCCTCTCTGCTCCACTCCTCTCCTCTCCTCTCCTCTCCGCTCCACTCCTCTCCACTCCTCTCCGCTCCTCTCTGACCGGTTCTCAGCTCTGTAATGACCACGGGTGGCAGAGGGGAGCGGGTGATGAGGAAGAGGA
>NC_055964.1:30479552-30502052 GCF_018492685.1 Alosa sapidissima | reverse complement strand
AGAAGCGCGTTTCATTCTTTATCCATTTCAATATCGGCTTATCGGTGGAAAAAATGACCGATACCAATTATTATAAAAATGCTAAATATCGGCCCTAATAATCGGCCCGGCCGATAATTGGTCGACCCCTACACACATACACACAACACACAAACACACACACACACAGACACACACCCACACACACACACACACACACACACACACACACACACACACACACACACACAGACACGCACACACACACACACACACACAAACTCTGACATACCTGGTGGATCCTTTCAGCATGTGACTGGTCCAATGTGGCTGGTGGGTGGGCTGCTGCTGGTTCTCCACTCACAGGTGGTTAATGGGGCTCACTTGTGTGTGAATGTGTGCGTGTCTGTGTGTGTGTGTGTGCAGGCACGCCTGCAGGTGTACGTCCGTACGCACTGTGCGTACCATCAACCTACTCAACAACGAGAGAAAAATTCCCTTGTGTGTGTGTATCCCATTAGCTGCATGCCATCACGCTATTTACAATTTTCTATTACATAAAGTTAGTGAACACGTTATCAAATTTAACACGCACACATTTTGTTTGAGCAGGAGAGAGAATACGCACGCAGGCGACGCAACTAGGCTAGGCTACTTGTTGTTTTTTCACTCGGCTATCTATATATGGTTATCAGCACACAATGTTGGGCTAATTCACTAACTCAATACTCATCATGGATATCACAAGTTTAAACAACGAAAACAGAAAGGATGGATGCAGCAAAGCTAGAGGAGTTATTCCAGATTGGCAAGAACAAGGTAGGCAATTGCTTGTCAGAATGTTAGACTGCATTACAGCTGTTTAAAGCCAGACATCACGGTACGCTAGAACAAAACTAAACAAGCCTGAACAAAGGTAACTTTAGCCAGTATAGGGCTGTGTCAAGTTGTCTAAATGAATAGGTCATTGTAGACGTTGTCGTTGTATTATTGCATGTGGATGCTGTTATGCTATGTAGGCTACTTTTTTGCTGACCAATGCACGGACCTAAAACCGGGAAACGGACAAATATTGTTCACGCGTGAATTGTTTTTTGCAGGGGGGTGATGGGTGTGTGTACCATAGCATTAATTCCTGCAGGCGCCCCTGTGTGTGTGTGCATGTGTGTGTGCGTGCATCTGTGCGATTCTGTGAGAAGGAAGAGAGGGAAAGAGCAAGACAGTGTGTGTGTGTGTGTGCTAGTACTTAATAGGGCTCCATTACCATTCAGAGCCAATGGGAGCCCTGAAGCGTCCTCCTCAACAAGAAATGTGAAGAAGGAGAACTCATTACACATTCAGATACCTTAAATATAATGAACAGAGGTACATGCACACCTGCAAACACACACAGACACACACACACACACACATACACACACAGACACATACTGTCTTGCTCTTTCCCTCTCTCTCTCTTTCTCTCTCACAGACACACACACACACACACACACACACACACACACACACACACACACAACTTTCGGACCTTTCAGAAGATGAAAAGCAGTGTAGCTCTAATCACATTAAAACAAGTGAATTCATTCATATTGACACACACGCACACGCGCACACACACACACACACATTAAAATAAATCAGAGGTCCTCATCACGCAAACCCACATGGATTCATTCATATTTAGTCAGATTTGGACCGTTAAGCTTCTGGCCTCAGATGTTCAGAGACTAACTAATAGATGAAAGCCAAGGGCCTAAAGTCTATAAATCTGATATGAAAATTTTAAACGCCATACATATTTTCCCTTTCATCTACAGACGTGACATTACGCTACTGGTCTCTGATGAGCACACACACACACACACACACACACCACTCTCTCTCTCTCACATACACACACACACACACACACACACACATGTGCACACATACCACTCTCTCTCTCTCTCTCTCTCTCTCTCTCTCTCTCTCTCTCTCTCTTACACACACACACACACCACTTTAGCTGAGTGGCGTTTACTTCGGACGTGACATTACACCACTGGTCTCTGATGAGCCTCTGGTCTCTGATGAACAAAATAATTCTAAAAAGTACTTACTTAAAGTAGGTACAAGGCTTAAAGGAGAAGTTCGGTGTGATATTTACCTAAAGTGTGTTGAAACATGATACCGAGTGTGAACTTTTGTCTCATAGCTCATCTCGGCTTGTCCCCTGCACTCCGAAATCTGGCGCTAGTTAGCCGATGCTACCAACAGGTTTTCAATGGGGGTGCCTCGGGCATCGGTCTAGCCATGCAAATAAATCACTGTTTTACACCATTTACGAGGCTCAAAGTAGATGCAGTGAGGATAGGAGCAGGCTTCACTCAATTTGTCTATTTCTAAACTTAAAGAGTGCTGGCCTGGATAGTTATAGCACACTGAAGAAGGCACACGCCGAAACGCGTATGTGCAAATAAAAGAGTATGTATGCATAGTGCGGCCTCTCTCCTATTTTTCTTCAAAGTAGATGCACACTTCATTGATAGACTTCTGAGGGCCCTGACATTTTAAACAAGACATTGAGAACTTTAGAAGAAGTTTACCGAGAAGTTTACCGTTCGCCACCATCTTGAATTTAGTCAGGATAAGTCGAGCGACGAGTGCGAATTAACAGGTATAATAAGGGATCAGATTCCAAAAAATAATTCAGTGGAAATGCATGGATTCCAGTTTCTTCCAGTAGCAGCAAGCAGGAATCCATGCATTTCCACGGAATTATTATACCTGTTCATTCGTACTTGTCGCTCAACTTATCTCGACTGTCTGTCATTCAACTCTGGCCAAACTAACATTCCAGCCTAGTTTCTAGTCATCATGTTAGCACAGCAATAAACATTACAGGTACGATTGTCATTTTCAGTGGACCACAAAGCTAGCCTAATCAGTAGTTATCTTGTTTTGCTGTGTTGGTTGATTGCTGTGCCTATAACAAACGTTGGTTGTGCACAAAGATTCTAGAGGGCTAAGATCTTTGGTTGTGCGTGCTGGCTCATTGCTAGGTGGTCTTAGGTAACATATATTAGGCTAGTAGGCTTGGTGTGGACAGGTGGGTAGTTGATTATGCTAACATCTGTTGATGTTGACAAAGATCAGGGGCTTGAGCATTATGGCGGCATCTCCTGGCAGACTGAGGCATGACACTAGGTGCTTCTAATTGATTAAATGCTTATTCCATGTAAACGCAAATGGCAATCAAATTATTTAGCGTTCATGTAAATAGGTCGGTTGAAATCTTTGGTAACACTTTACAGTAAGGGTACATGGATTATCATGAATTCATGTATTAATTAATTCATGATTTATGTTATGCATTACTTAATTCCTTAATATCAGAAATGTACATGAGTTCATATTCTGTCATTTGTGACCTCATACATGAACAACACCTCAACTAAAGCATGTAAGTATGGTGGGCACATCATTATGATTTATGATTTATTAAGAATGATCATGATGATTTCTTTTTCTGCCAAAAAGTGGTCATCACTACACAAATTCTGATTTGATCACAACTTGTGCAGTTCTCGAAACACATGCCATTGTTCACACTTTAGTTGAGGGGTCACGAACATGATGTACTCATGAGATATTAACCTTCATGTACATGTAACATTCATGTAATCATGATGATCATGCTTACTAAATCATAAATCATAATGATGTACCCATCGTACCTAATGCTTTAGTTGATTTGTTGTTCATGCATGAGGTCATGAATAAGAGACTATGAACTCATGTCAATTCCTGATGATTCATAAGATATAAAGGAATGAAGTAATGCATAACTCATGAATTAATTCATGCATGAATTCGTGATAATTCATGTACCCTTACCGTAAAGTGTCACCAAATCTTTAATCAGATTCATTTCAATCAGATTGAAATAAAAATTTCCATGTAACGTGGCTAGTGAGTCTTCAAAGATTTGTTCTCCATAAGCTAAGCATTTAATTAACCCTATGATGCATCTTGCTATTTAAAACGCCACTCTGCTAGGTGGCTAGGCTATATAGTTCATTTTTAATAGCAAACAAAAATGTCAAAATAGCAACAGGTCATTACATCCTATAATTGTCAAAATATTATTGTCCATATTATTCAGTCAATGTGGCGCAATTTAGGCTAGAGTCGGTGGATTAATCTATCAAAAGTGTGCAGCAAGGGCAGGCAAAATGGGAATTATGAGAACCGTTCAGACTCTATGGGCTAAGCCCCGAATGTTTTCAACTGCTAGCGATGCCCCTGGCTTCACACACTCACACACACACACACACACACACACACACACACACACACACACACACACACACACACACACACACACACCACAGCCCAACAGAAGATGTCTGATCTTTGAACTCATATTTAACCAAAGCTTGTGTAAAGTCGATCTATTTTGACAACAGATTCTTTTTACTCCAAAACGGCCCACAATGTGATACTGCCAAATTGCAGCGGGCCCTGGGTCAGGGCTTGGCCTCCTATACTAGAGTGGGCTGGGGGTGCAGCATGAATGACACACACTCCACACACTCCTCCATCTCTCTCTCTCTCTCTCTCTCTCTGATAAAGAGGGGCCTGGGGCCCTTGCAACCCTGCTTGCTGACTGCCAAAAAACTCAAATCTAAGGCTCTCTCCAGAAATGAGACACTCAACGCCCTGCATCCGACCTGCTCTACTACTGTCTTACACACACACACACGTCCTGCTTCTAACCTATTCCTGAACTCATGTCTCTCTCTCACACACATACTCTCTCTCTCTCTCTCTCTCTCTCTCTCTCTCTCTCTCTCTATCTCTCTCTCACACACACACACACACACACTTTGTTGCCCTTCCCCTCTCCCCCTGACACGCCCCCAGATTCACAAGCTAAAAAATGCTAATGTGTGTGTTTAGCGCTGCACCATGGGGTCGCCGAGGTCAACTAGCTCCTGAGGATGCGGGTTTGATGCTCCTGTAGTGATTGAGTGCCTCTCATTCGATATTTACTCTCTAAGACCTCTGCATTACTTTTCCCGTAACTCTCTCTAAACACACACACACACACACACACACACACACACACACACATACACACATACACAACAAAAAGCCAACAATATGAATCCTTTCTCCGTCTCTCTCACTCCAAACCTCAAAGACCAACAGTTCCCCCCCAAAAAGTCCACAAATAAACAAAAAAATAAGGAAGTGAAGAAGAGGAGGAGGAGGAGGAGGAGAGCGAGGGATGAAATCCCTTGTCTTGATGCCCTCTGTCTCCCAGCTCAATCCACGACCTCTGGGAAGGCCAATCCCGGGGCCTCGTTCGCTCTCATTACGGCTCACACACACACACACACACACGCACACACACACACAGGGCTGGCGTTCTCTCGCTCATTACTACTAACCTTGAGTGCGAGCTGGAAGCCCTAATCTGATCTCTGGCCACGGGAGAGAAGCGCAACGCCTGCAGTGAATCAGTAATGAACAGCAACGCTGCCTGCTTCTGCTCCATGCCCTGCCCACCACACACACAACACACACACACACACACACACACACACACACACACACACACACACACACACACACTCACACACACACATACACACACTCACTCACACACACACACACACACACTCACTCACACACACACACACACACACACTTACTCACTCACTTACTCACTCACACACACACGCACACACACACACACACACACACTTACTCACTCACTCTCACACACACACACAGAGGGTGGAGCACGGGGGGTTATTCCTGCATCCATTTAGTATTTAGGCCCCCTTCAACCTCCACACACACACACACACACACACACACACAACCACACACACAGACACACAGGTCAAGCTAACGGAGATCAACCATATCGCCAATCATTAGTTTTGCAAAATTAGAAAAAAAATCAATAAGCACAACGGCATCTGCGCTAGCGGAACTTTAATAAAGGCATTAAGAGATGTGATTGGGGTTCAGCGAGGTTACGGTTCTAGATCAGGAATGCCGGAATGCCGGAACGCCGGACGGAGCCCCTGTGGGCTGATGAGAGAAACATTGAGTGATGAGAGTTACAATGAGAGATGATCATTAGGCCAGTGTGAAAAAGTTTGACACACACACACAACACACAACACACACACACACACACACACACACACACACACACACACACACACAAACTCACACAGTTATGCTCACATGTCAGAGTAACATGTGAAAAGTAACAGCATGCTATAGGTCGTTCCCATTTTTCACAGAGACGCTCAGTGTGAGTGGCTTTGCATATCAGTTTGCATCAGAGGACGGTGTAAGCTGATGGAGATGGAGAGGCTCATTTAACAAGGTGTTTTTAACATCTTCATTTTAATATCAGCTAGCTATTCGGATTGATTCAGACATGCCTACACACATACAAGAACAGGTGCACTTAATTCCATACTTACATTATCCAGAATCAAAGCCGGGTATTGCCGAAATGTATAGAAACAAAAGTTCACCAAACATACATACAGAGCTAGCCTGGCCATGCTCACCCAGATCTCCCTTCAGGGAGATAATATAAGTCTGGAACACATTTCCATCAGACCCCAGAAAGGTACTGCTGGGCCAATCAGCCAATGATCAACGCAAAGCCTACACAAGCACACACACACACACACACACACACACACACACATACACACGGCTGCACAGAATAGTTAATTATTAGTTTATTACATTAATAGTATTTGTGAAAGATCCGTTATGTACTCCAGTTAGAGTCCATGATCCGGTATCATTTTGTCTTTATTAATATTTTGTGGTCGAGTTGCAGTCAGGTTAATTGTAGTATAGTAGTCAACTATACTATACTACACTACACTACACTATACTATACTATACTATACTAAACTATAATTTAATATAATATAATATAATATAATATAATATAATATAATATATAAAATCAATTATGTATACGTATATATAAGTTAAGTTATATTGTATGGTCATGTAGGAAGTTTCCTACTAGAAATTTGTTCTCTGCATTTTATCCATCCAGGACCACCAGGTGGGCAGCCGTGGCCCACTGGTGGGCCACAGCTGAAGTGCCCTTGAGCAAGGCACCTAACCACTCACTGCTCCCCAAGCGCCGCTGTGGTTGCAGGCAGCTCACTGCGCCGGGATTAGTGTGTGCTTCATCTCACTGTGTGCTGTGTTTCACTAATTCACGGATTCGGTTAAATGCAGAGACCAAATTTCCCTCACGGGATCAAAAGAGTATATATACTTATACTTATACACACACACTGAGAGCAGTGAGCTCACTAGGAGCACATACACACCCGGAGCAGTGGGCAGCCCTTGATCCGGCGCCTAGGGAGCAGTTGGGGTTTAGGTGCCTTGCTCAAGGGCAACTCATCCGTGGATGTGGGAGAGCGCTGTTCAGTCACTCCCCGCACCACATTTTTCCTACCAGTCAGGGATCGAACCGGCCACCCTTTGATCACAAGTTTCCCTGACCAGTAGGCCATGGATGCCTAAATATATATGAAGACATATGGTTGCCCAATGTTCACAAGTTCATAAGGAAAGTAAATTCGCTTTTCTAGAGAAGTTCTGATCATCTAAACAATGTTGTTGACAAATTTACTATTTATTTAGATTTCTTCCCCAGGAATAAGCAGATGGAGGCAGATGTTTTGTGTAAGAGCCATTCACAGGTCCTGGCAAGGCTGACGGGGAGAGGAGGGGACTATGATGGCACTGGAGGAAAAGGAACGAGTGACATAGAAGATGAACAAAGGAAGAGGAACGAGTGACATAGAAGATTAGCGGAGGAAGAGGAACGAGTGACATAGAAGATGAGATTTTTCTGATCTCCAAAAGGGGATACTGCTTTACTGTAAATGCAGTTTATCATTTACTGTAACAACACTATTTGTTTAACTTTCCAAAGTTATTTTGAGGTCAATCAACATGAAAATGAATAGATGAATGAGAGTGTGATCTAATGTAATCCGATAAACATTAGTATTCCCATCATAACACACACACACACACACACACACACACAGACTATTCTCCCTTCCTGTGGAGTGTATGTGAGGGATTTGCTTGAGGGGAGCCGTGTTTGATTCTGATTCTGATGCCTGTACTGGGCTCCTCCGGAGAGGAGAGGCTGCGTCTCAACACTAATACACCCTCAGATCATCACATGGGCCCAGAGGAGATACCAGCCAGGCGGCCAGCCTTCATCTGACGCCGTTTCTGAAGAGCGTCGGCCTGCAGCCTACCGTACGTGCCCGTACAATACCTAAGAGGAAAGCAGAAATGAAATGAGAGAGAGAGAGAGTGAGAGAGAGAGAGATCAGCATGCATCTCAGTTAATTTGGTCCTGATCATGCATGTTTGAAAAGATGATTATTATTAAAAGATGTCTTCAGAGAATGTGAAGATTGTTGCTCATGAATATAAATGGCAGATCCACACCACACTGGTGTAAAATACCATTCACGTCGCCACATACATTACACATGCGCTTGGCGCAAGACTTCATGGGACGAGATGTTTTCACATGTCGTCAACTAGATTTAAAATCAAAAGCGGTGTTACTCCAAATGTGTCAGCTGTCATTACAGTAATGTGGATGTAGTCTCTGCTAACATATGTCACAATTAATCCATAGCCTGAAGGACAGTGTGTAGTTCTACTCATCTCATAGTGTTAGACATAACCAGTGATAGAGCTGTGAGACTTGGGGAGATACAGTTAAGCAATGGAGATAGATTCCTGGATCACAACATTACTAATAGACAGCATTTCTACAGCTTTTGTGTCTTGTGTCTTGGGAAGATTGTGGACCCATAAGGGACAATGTGTGTGTGTTTGTGTGTGTGTGTGTGTGTGTGTGTGTGTGTGTGTGTGTGAGTGTCTGTTCATGAGAAGTATTCCTGAGTGTGTGTGTGTGTGTGTCAGAGAAAGAGAGAGGCCGGTGATTTCTTCTCTGTCATGCTGCACTTTCATCATTGTCCTGCTGGTCGTTTACCTCCTCACACACACACACACACACACACACACGGTCAGCAGGGGAGAGCAGAGCAGCAGAGCTTTGATCATGATACACACCCTTAAATCTCCTCTCCCCCATATGTCTCTTTGTCCTGTTTCCCTCCTTTCCCAGTCAATCATTTGCTCTCTCTCTCTCTCTCTCTCTCTCTCTCTCTCTCTCTCTCTCTCTCTCTGTCACTCTCTATGTCACTATCTTTCTCTCTCTCTCTCACATACACACTCTCTCTCTCACATACACACTCTCTCTCTCTCACATACAGTACACACTCTCTCACACATACTCTCTCTCTCTCTCACATACACACTCTCTCTCACATGGACTCCCTCTCTCTCTCACACACACACATGCCCTCTCTCTCTCTCACACATACACACCCTCTCTCTCTCTCCATCTCTCTCTCTCTCCCTCTCTCTCTCTCCCTCTCTCTCTCTCTCTCCCTCTCTCTCTCTCCCTCTCTCTCTCTCCATCTCTCTCTCCCTCTCTCTCTCTCCCTCTCTCTCTCTCTCTCCCTCTCTCTCTCTCCCTCTCTCTCTCTCCATCTCTCTCTCCCTCTCCCTCTCTCCCTCTCTCTCTCCATCTCTCTCTCCCCCTATCTCTCTCCCTCTCTCTCTCTCCCTCTCTCTCTCTCCATCTCTCTCTCCTTCACTCTTTTACCATACACACCTCCACCTCCACTTTCTTTTATGCTATAGATTGTTTCCTTAGAGGCACACATCACCACACACACACACACACACACACACACACACTGAATGTTCCCTGGAGAGGAGCTGTTAGTGGGGGAGCTTGCTTTGTTCCTCATCCTCAGGGTATTCTACCACACATCACACACACACACACACATACACACGCACACATACCAGCAAATATCTAGAAACACACAATCCTGATGAATGCATACACACACACAAATGTAACACACACACACACACACACACACACACACACACACACAAATACAGACACACACAATCCTGATGAATGCATACACACCCACAAATATATATAACACACAGACACACATGTATCCATTCCAATGCATGCATTCACACACTCTCAATCCTCAATTCACACACACACACAAACACACACACACACAGACACACACACACACAGGAATACAAACACACACACACACACACACACAAACACACATACACACACACACACACACACACACTTACACACACACAAACACACACTACTCCTGTCTTTCTGCTTAGTCTCCATGTAGTCGTGCATCGACACCCAGGCACCACCAGCTCTCCCCACACACACATCAGTGCTCACGTGCCTTTAATTGATAATCAACATCAATTACATGCTGAACGGCCAGCGCACAGCTAACGTATCACCGAGCCAATTTGCCCATAACTGTCTGCCTCCCTGTGTACTCTCCTAATTGATGAGCAGTTAGCATTTCCTGGTCCTTGGTTGTGGCTGCACTACAATAGCATGTCTGAGTGAGTCAGTGCTTAAGTGATAATGAGGAGGGGAATGTGATTTAACTGCTTGTTGACCTTGTTTGCGCACCATGTGATTAGATTAGACTTGGCATCAGAGCGGTCTCCAGCGAGATGAGTAACCCCAGCGAAGCTAACGTTTAGCACATGTACAGCACCCCACTAATCTACACACACATACACACCCACACACACAAACATACATACTCAGAAACAAACACACACACACACACACACACACACACACACACACACACACACACACACACACACACATACACACACACACACTTGTGGGCAGCGCTGGAAAGGCTTTGGCCCTTGGCCCTTAGCATGGATCCGACTGGTGAAGGGCCAACGATGCACCAGAAAGGAGTCCGAATCCTCTCAGGAGTGTTTCCTTGATGAGCTTCCTCTCTCCTCTAAATCATGTACGGAGATGTGGGCTTGACTTCACATTAAAAGAAACCATTTGCCATGATGATGATGAGGGGTCTAATGGCATGAGACACAAGGCTTTAATCTCATTAATCACAGTAATGTTTCAACCCGGCGCGTGCTGTGTGCTTCTGTCTGAACCACCTCCTTAGACTGAGACAGAGAGAGAGAGAAAGAAAAGGAGAGATGAAAAGAAAGAGAAAGGAGGAAAGGAGAAAAGGAGAGAGAGAGAGAGAGAGAGAGAGAGAGAGAGAGAGAGAGAGAGAGAGAGAGAGCGAGAGAAATGAGGAGTGTTTGTGTTTAAAATCTGCTCTGGCAATAGAAAAATAGTCATGCGAATAAAGCTGACTTTAATTAAACTGAGAGAGAGACAGAGCAGATATTTCATTTAAGTGTCCTGCCAGACTAGATATCTGAAACAGATTGCACAACCAAAACATATTGAGACCTGTTTGAGCTTCAGCCAAAAACAAACAGCATCAGTAATCACTAATCACCATGCCAACATGTTGTCTCATCCGCAATGACTGTAGCCATGCCAAGCCAGATATGCATGAACAATCCTGTGCAGGTTTAAAATGTCACACTTGATGCTGGTCAGTAGGTGATTTTACAGCACTGTATGAGCCTTGCAGGGCTCCGTAACCCTTTATTTGATCCCTGTTAGCGAAATCCGTCCTAGCCGCTGTCTATCATTTCAGACTCTCTCTCCCTTACATCAACACCACCACCACTACTCTTTCCTCTGAGTAACCTTGTTCATGTATGTCACATTTTTACAAATGTCTTTAATGGGAAACTGTGACTTTTACACAAGAAACTGGAGCTGTGGAACAAATCATGATCCACTCGGAGGAAAATCTCTGGCTTGGTCCACATAACGGCATGGCTGTGGGCACTCTCTTAAAGCAACAATATAAAAGCAAAGCCAAACACTCAGCTCTCCGCTTCCTAGAGTGTTCCGTCGAAAGCAGGCTGGTCCCCCGGGGCGACTCGACGCAACGCGACTCTCCAGGCCTCATTTGGCCGGACACACTCTGGGCTCTGGGCAGGTTGTTTTGATGTGCGAAGCCACTGTGGTTTATGAGAGTGATTTATCACCGTTAAAAAACAGGCAGCGCAGAGAAGGGCCCCCAGATCGCCACCCTCCCCAACCCAGCGTAAGAATTATGTATCAGGAATTAAAAATGCAGCCAGGGCCCGCTCCCCTGGGGCCGACTGCGAGTCGTTTGTGGCGCTACTGAGCGCGTGCGGAGATGCCGAGGTGCAATAAAACACAGCCTCTAGTAGCACTTTAAGATGACACCTCTGTGCTCCCTCTCTCTCTTCTCATTTTTTTATTCACTCGCTCTATCTTTTCTGTTCGCTCATTCCCTCTCTAGTGCTCTCTCCTCTATCTCTACCGCTCTCCTCCTCCTCTTTCTCTTCTCCCCCTCTCTCTCTCTGCTGTCACACGAAATGTAATATAAACACAGGCATGTTCACATAAGCCCATAAACGCTCCTATAATTCAGTCCCTCGGGGCCTCTGCTGGTAGATTAAGGCATGCTTGCGACGTGCGTTATTGTGCAAAATAATATTTCACCAGCGAGTTGGCGGATTGTGTTCACACAGTTAATGGCACCGTCGAGGAATTATTGGCCAAAAAAGGGAAGACACAACATATTCTGCACAATTACTCTCAAGGTGGAGATATTCAAACAATAGCTCTTGGGGTTAATTGATTGCGGAGTGCTTTTATTCTCTATTTCAGAGGGCGCCTATGTATTCTCTCTATTGTTTTAGTTATTGGGCACCACATATTATTAACAGCAAGGTATGGAGTCAAAATAGGGTCATTAATATTGAGAGGTTGTGTAAAGATGTTCACATGTGTAATAAAGTTTTGCAGCTGTGCAAAAGGAGTTCTGAATGTGCAAAGACATTTCGTACCAGTAGAAATATTTTGTACATGTGTGAAAAAATATGTACCTGTAGAAATAGTATGTACTTGTGTGAAAGAAATGTGTATCTGTAGAAATGTTTTGTACATATGTGGGGGGGAAATGCGGATCTGTAAAAATATTTTTTACACTTGTGGAAAAAATATGTACCTGCACAAATACTTTGTACATGTGTGAATCTCCTACGTGATGCTTTCCTGCGCAACACTGAAAGTATGAGCTTGTGAAACTGATTTGCAATGCTTACGGACTTTTGACCCTAATTTTACTGCCTTTCTGAAGAGCCAATCAACACATTGCTTACTGCCAACCAATCAGCGTTTCCCACCGACCACCCAGATTTTGGTGCTAAACAGATTGGCTTCATATCAAAGAGTACTCAGAGCCCGTCTATAATGTCTTATTAGAAATTCTCTTTGATTGGGGTTGCAAAATTATAACTTAATTAAGAGTGACGTGGTAGCTCAATTTATACTGTGATCGCAAAAAGGGTTGAAGCGGAGCCGCAATGTTAACGTTAGCTATTCCCATCCGCTTTTTAGACTTTAACGTTATAGGTTAGCTTCTAGCTAGCAGTAATGTTGACGAAATAGTTGAATTATTCATTCCATTTCCGAAAGGGTGATTCAGTGGTGTCATTCATGATTATAAACAGTAATACTGTACACACATTTATGTTTATCTGCTATTATTATTTGATATGAGAACACGTTTATTTTATCACCCTTTGCAAGTCTATAATAATAGCCTAGTGGACGGCAAAAAGACGAATCAAATAAATGGGTTGTAATGGGACATCCACGGCTAGGAGATTATAGTGAGATTTAACCATAGTAATGCCCTTCCAGGACTGTTGGTTTATTGTTTGGAACACAACATCCCATTTTCTTACATAGGTACATTTTGTTTTGTTTTCTTTGTGTTTCGGGAGTATTTCAAGCACGGTTATCTCGTCAGTTTATGAAGCACAGCAGCGGTTGCTATAGCAACCATAGACTGAACAGGACGGTAGACTACCAAGCAAGCGCTTAGGCAAAGTCTATGGCAAGATCTGAATGTAAATGGATAAACCCGTTCAAGCGTTTTCTTTATTTCCTATTTCTTTCAATTCTTTAACTTAAGACATGTAAGAATTAAGCCTACTTATTCGCTGGGCAACGTACAAACTGACGACTTACATTAGCCCTAGCACTATGAGCTACGATAAGCGTCAGCTAGGATAGCTATGGCAGCTAGTTGTTATTTCATGTTCTGATATGATATGCTTAACGTTTTGATTATGTTACAACTGATAAAAGCATGACAAATAAAGTGACCAAATCGCTTTGCAATATTTTAGTCCAGAAATACTTATAGGTGCTCATTTACAGTAATGTTACGACCTATCTGCCCTTGCTGTTACCTCCAGTTTTAATAACTAGATCTGTGGATTTAGTACCAAAATCTGGTGGTCGGTGGGGAACGCTGATTGGTTGGCAGTAAGCAATGTGTTGATTGGCTCTTCAAAAAGGCAGTAAAATTAGGGTCAAAAGTCCGTAAGCATTGCAAATCAGTTTCACAAGCTCCTACTTTCAATGTTGCGCAGGAAATCATCGCGTAGCGTCGCGTAGGAGATTCACACACGTACAAAGTATTTGTGCAGGTACATATTTTTTACACACGTGTACAAAATATTTTTACAGATCCGCATTTACCCCCCACATATGTACAAAACATTTCTACAAATACACATTTCTTTCACACATGTACAAAACATTTCTACAGGTACGAAATGTCTTTGCACATACAGAACTTCTTTTGCACAGCTGCACAACTTTATTACACATGTGAACATCTTTACACAAGCTCTCAATATTAAAGACCCTATTTTGACTCCATACAAGGGATAAAGTTTTCAAATGTTCTGTGTGTGTGTGTATGTAGATAGTCTCTGTGTTTAATGAGTGTGTGTGTATGTGTGTGTGTGTGTGTGTGTGTCTGTGTGTGTTTCTGTCTGAATGACACTACTGTATATGGTTTATTTTTGTGTATGTGTGTGTATGTGTGTGTGTGTGTGTGTGTGTGTGTGTGTGTGTGTGTGTGTGTGTCCTTGACATATTGGATTGGGCCATAATTTTCTCTTCATTAGCAGTGTGTGCTGTTCTCAGCTGGAGAAGACTCAGTGATGACACTGAGATATGACAAAACCTCCGACTCGCGGCCAACAAATAAGCAGCTCCTGGAGACGAATGTGAAGCCAACAGAAAAGAGAAACAGAGTGTGTGTGTGTGTGTGTGTGTGTGTGTGTGTGTGTTTCTATCTGAATGACACTGTACTGTATATGGTTCCTGGTGACGAGTGTGAAGCCAGCAGAAAAGAGAGCCACAGGAGTTAGAATACAAGTTAGCGAGGAGGATCCGGGAGCTGGTTGCCAGATTTCTGATCAAAGCACCTTTTGAAGTTGCTGTAAGAACTTCATGTGTGCCAACCATTAGTGTGTATGAGTGGGAGTGCGCTTGTGTGTGTGTGACTGTCTATAACTTTGTATATAAGTGTCTATATATGTGTTTTTTCAGGGGCATATATAGATATATATATATAGAGATATTTTGAAAGTGAGGGGGACCAAATTGTGAACACAAACCCATAGTGAGATCAGATTTCCAGATATCGGATCGCCACCTCTGGCCCACTTTCAACCATCATATTTTAAACTTGCCAGAATATTAAAATAATACCATTGATTGTTTTCAAAATATTTTTTGATAAAAATTGTGAAAACGCCAGATCTGCCCTCAAACCAGCTTCTTGCTATGTGCAATTCTACTTTTATGTATTTTTTTTTAGATTTATTTCACACTACTTGGGCCAATGGTAGAATACTGGTCACTACTTGGGCCAATGGTAGAAAAAAGCAACATGGGATGTTGATATTTTATGAAGCCATGAATGAATCATCATGCCTATGATCCAAACTACATGATCAAATAGCCTAGTTAGGCCTACTTAAATTGTCTGGTATAAACCAAATCAACTCTCCACTGTGTGTTTGCAGTTAATATTTATGCAATGTTAGAACTTAACAACAGAAAGTTGCCTTTATAATCAACTATTTGTTCCAACAGCATTTAAACAAAACATTTATAAAATTGAAGAAAAAAATACATAAGAAGTAAAATAAAATACTGTTACTGTAGTAACTGTATCACATTATCCCAAGCTTCAAAGAGCTCCCCACGTCTGTGACAGGCAGACGAGACATCACTAAATTCTCAGCTTGTTTATACCCCACACTGAACGCTTAAGAACGCTAGGCCCATCACTTTGGGGTGTGGTAGCCTACTCTCTGGGATTTATGCACCAAGGTAACTGAAGTACCCAATTTGTGTCTTGAAATTATGTTTGAAATAAATGTCTTAGAACAAAAACGTTGATAGACTTGTATTTTATAGTGAGGCTAGTGAAAACGAGTTGATAAGTATAGGCTAGTTGAGTTTGTTATCATAAACATAACAGCTAACGTCATGTTGAGCAGGAGGAGTTGAGCACTAGGCTACCATAAATCCTCAAATTATGCCCAGGATTGATTCTATTTATAGCAGGACAAATAAAGGCAGGTTCCCATACAAGACGGTGTAAAAATTGCCATCAGTCCACTAGAAGACATTGTTTCGATTTAGGTCAATGAAATAACACCTCTTAATATTTTATTATATGTATTGTATTATGTTGGTTGGATTAATAGCCTACCATTGGCAAAGAAAACTCGTTTTCCTACCATGGGTCTCCAACACACGTTCTCAAGCTCATTCTCTTGCCGCCCCTTTCGAGCTAATTGCCAGAGGCTGAAGCTTACTACATTTAAACACAATTGTTGTGACTCAAGGCATTCCAGCCTACGAATTTTATAAAAAAAAAGTACTAAATCATGCATAATTAAACGATTTAGGCTACTTGGCTATGCAAAAAGGTTTCCATTACAGCACAACCCCTATTCAATGAAGGGCTGCCTTGTCTCGCAATAAACAGCAGTGGAAATCCCGACACTTGTTCAACTGCATGAAACTTAACAGTGAACCATCAAATATCTCCCAGATTTCAGTGCCCATCAGTCTCAATATTTAGCAATATAATCAAACAGTCCAAAAGTAAATTAAATCCCAAACCAAACCGAAAATGCTTTTGATAGCCTACCGGTATGCCGCCCCAAACGAAACGCATGTCTAAATGCAGGTTAGAAATATTTTAAAAAGCCTGCCTCGAATACCAGCCTGCCTCAAATAAAGATGATGATGAATGATTTATGCCAGTGGTCCCCAAACTACGGCCCACCACCTCATTTTAGGTGGCCCCCCAAAACATGTCCGTGGTATATAGGATCCGGCCCGCACTGGAGTACGACATCGTCAAACTATAACCTCCGTAATTTCCCTTATTCATGTAATACTTTTTCTGTCCACTGGTGGTTGTTTTGGCGCTGTTTCGCGTTTGCCATCGAAAACGGAATGAAATGTATAGTAGGCCTACCTGCAAACAATGTAAGAGGCCTCTGCTGACTGCATCAGTGCTCAAAGGATTCTAAAAATGTATCAATTAATTGTTTATAACTAACTAACTTCTATTCAAGTCATAATTCTGGAACTTTCTGGAACTGGAAATGTGCATACAGAGTTCACAAAGTTCTCATCAGGTGAGTGAAAGTTAGAATGGTGGTCATTTCAGATGTTTCTGCCGCTAAGCTATTTATGGTTACTGATATACTCCGAGTCTCTGGCCCTCTCTTAGAGCCAGGCATAGTGAACTGGCCCTCGGAAGAAAAAGTTTGGGGACCACTGATTTATGCTAAGCAAGTAGCCTGGATTATTTTATGATTGTTAGTAGACAAACTGGCTTCAGATATCCAACAGAGTGAATATGAGATTGTGCAGTCTTACAGTACTGTTAATGAGGAGTTTTACAGTTAGCGCAAATCCTATATGTTATTATTTATTTAGCGTACCTATAAGGCTTTTTTTCCTTATCAAAAGTGAGGGGGACGATGGCTGTCTCTTCAGCACTGCGGAGGACATATCCCTCATGTCCCCCGTAACTCCTGCGCCCCTGTGTTTTTTTTTTTATTGGTTTAAATGACGCCATTTTGTCATAAATGCATGTAATTTCCATACAGTTCCAAACGAGACATACAGTAGCTCAGACAAAGAGCTTCTCTCTGCTACTCCTCTTGGAAATGGTGTAATAAAGATTATAGTGCCGAGTCCAGTACATCTGCGCCTGTGCTCCCCTGGTGAGGGAGGGGGCAAGTGCTCCGTGCCGCGCAGGGAGGAGTGTGGGGGCGCAGGGAGGAGGGGGGGGGGGGGGGGGTCAGGCACACAGGGTACTCTTGAGTCAAGTGACTCTGATGGGACTACACCCTGGCATAGGAATGCAGAGAGGAGGGAGGAGACGGACTGAAAAGGAGAGAAGTGGAGTGGGGAAGAGAAGGGGAAATCAAGAAAAAGAGAGGGAGTGCATAATGTGTGTGTGTGTGTGTGTGTGTGTATGTATTTGTGTGTGTGTGTTTGTGTGTGTGTATTTGTGTGTATTTGTGTGTGTGTGTGTGTGTGTGTGTGTGTGTGTGTGTGTGTGTGTATTTGTGTGTGTGTGTGTGTGTGTGTATTTGTGTGTGTGTGTGTGTGTGTGTGTGTGTGTGTGTGTGTGTGTGTATTTGTGTGTGTGTATTTGTGTGTGTGTGTGTGTGTGTGTGTGTGTGTGTGTGTGTGTATGTGTGTGTGTGTGTACTGTATGTGTGTGAGAGAGTGAGAGAGCTAAGAGTTTTGAATTCACAAAACTTCTTTATTACCATTTTAAAGAAACACAATGCAGGAATCTCCCTTTCTGTCAATGTTCAACAACCTGGGTAGCCAATCAACAACCTGGGTTCCTATGTAGCACTATGGAGGAACCCAATTTGTCAAATACAGAAGAAAGCAGCATATTGCTTTTTATATTGTCCACGTTTTATATTGTCGTAACGTCAAAACTAGAAAAAGAGTGACTCGGATTGACACCTTACCCTAAATGATAGGGGTGCAGGTGCACGCCACAACTCAAGTAAGACTTCCAAGACTTCATTTCGACTTTGGGAATTTAGCCTCCGACGGTGAAATCACTTGAAAATTGTTTGGTGTATGGCAAGCATTAGGAAGAGTGACTGTTAAATGGGAATGGAATGTTAACGTTTGTCAATTCATGTGGACTAATCCATCGTAACTAGGGCCTGTGCAGAAAGTGATTCATTTTGAACATTGTGCAATAAGCCTGTCAAGTTTGTCATGACTGCTGTACAAGTGCTGAAGATTGAACAAAAATGGCACTAATCAGCACTGTTTACAATTGTGTACAAAAAAGCAATTACTTATGCTACCGTTCAAAAGTTTGGGGTCACTTGCCACTGCTCACAAATGTCCTTGTTTTTATCATTAATGTTGTAAATGACTGATCTTTAATGCAATATCTACATTGCCAGCATCACATTTAATTCAATATCTACATTGCCACCATTACATTTAATGCAATATCTACATTGTCAGCAGTACTGTACATCATCAGCAATCATTCATCCAATGTTACAAAGGCACATTCTGTTTACTAATCTGATATCATAAAAGGCTAACTGAGAAAAACATTGGAGAACCCTTTTGCAATTATGTAATCTGAAAACTGCTGCCCTGATTAACCCTTGTGTTATCCTCAAATCTTACCACTGCCCTGATTAACCCTTGTGTTATCCTCAAATCTTACCACTGCCCTGATTAACCCTTGTGTTATCCTCAAATCTTACCGACATGCTTTATCCTTTTCTCAATGTGACCCCAGCTAAATAAACCCTAAGAAAATGATTATAATTCATAATGTTACCCAGTTTTTTTGTGACAGGTACTTAACAAGAGTGTAATAACCACCATCAAAAGCCCTACAAAACAATCCCACCCCCCCACACTCCTTTATGAACCTTGGAACCCTGGCTGGCAATATTGCCCATCCAGTGTCAGCAGCCCAAAGGCTTGCTGTTGCTTCACCCTTTGACTTATACAGTCCTGCCAAAATGACTTTTATGTAATATATACTTGTATATGTAATAATGATAATAACAATATGTTCTCATACTATTACAATAATAATATCCATAATGTGTCAAATATTCATGTATCTTATGTTTCATACAGCTGGGGTCAAACTGACCCCAAGGAACACCAATGTACAAAATATTTGTACAGGACATTGAAAACATATTATTGTACAAATTACGGCAGTGTAAATATCGATGTATATTGTCTCCATTCAGCTAAATAAGTATTGATAATCAGTGTTGGGAGTAATGCATTAAAAAAGTAATGTAATTACAGTAATGCATTGCTTTTTGCTTTAATGCAGTAATGTAAGGCATTACCAATACAATTTCTGTCATATTTTACTCGGTACAATTCTCAGTAACTGAAGTTACTTTCCTTTTTAATCCAAAATTGAGAAATGCTCAATTGGCACCAGAGAAGATTATCCAAGAATTAAAAAAAGTAATCTATGCTGGTCCTGGAATTTGATTGCCTTGTTTAGATCAGGGGTTCCCAAACTTTTCCAACACAAGGCCCCTCAAATACCACTAGGTTCTGGCCAAGGACCCCCTTGATGTGTTATTAAACCCATCGAGAATACTACGGCAAATGTAAAAATACATTAAGCTAATCCTTATAATTATTTTAGCCACAACCACATCGCGATGGAGCATACAGTGTGTAAACATTTTATTTGGGGCTTTCTGCTATATGAGAGCCATCACTCTACTACTATTCCCAGTCATTATCAAGGGAAATATGTTCAGACATGCGTCACATTATTATAATGGCATTGTATAACAACCCTCATAGTATATTTTAAATGTTTCAAGTGTATTTATGTCTTGCTTTTATTTTTCCTTCCAACTTGCTGAGGCCCCCCTGGCACCCCCTCGCGGCCCCCACTTTGAAAACCACTGGTTTAGATGACTGTAGAAAGGGAATTTGAGTTATCTCTGCCTTTGGCCTTTGTGGCCTACATTGTCCCATGAACCATTACTGCAACCATTATATTGTTCTTTTGTTAGCCTTAAGCCTAGCTCAGTCATTATGCCATACCACATCACCTCCTGCCGTGTAATGAGCTGCATTGAACACATGAAGATCTATTGAGAACACCAAATTCATATTTCCTGTTATTTTGGTGAAAATAATGTAAACGTAGTGTAATGCCTTACAATTCAAAGACAGTAATATTGTAATGTAACAATGAGATGACAGTAACAAGTAATAAATAATGCATTACGCTTTTGAAGTAACTTGCCCAACACTGTTGATAATGACTTGACACATATTGCTTAGCGATACCAAATTCCTTGCACCCTAGAAAAAAATAGCATGCTAGCTAACATTAACTCTTGATTAGCTTGTTATGGTTGCTTTTTGCTGCCAGCAGCTTTTCAAAATGAAAATCCAGCTCCTAGCACCTGACGTAATAGTTTCTTATTTCTAGACCGGTGTTCTGACGAAGTTAGTGGCTGGAGACTGTTTTGCTGACCCAGATCCAGGTTTATTTGTGTAGAATAGCAAAGAACTGGTTCGAGATTTGTCACCGACTCCGAACCAACACTAGAACAGCATTGGTGGAAAAGGGGTAAGAGGGGGGGGGGGGGGGGGGGGGTAGAGAGAGGAGAGTGAGAGAGAGGGGGCCATGTTCAGTTGAGAAGGGCTAAATTGTTCTCTCTTTAGTGGGTGCTGTGGAGGCGGCCTTTTCCCACTGGAGACTCTGAGAACAATCCCAGAATGCCACTGGAGAATCTGAGAACAATCCCAGAATGCCACTCCAAGCCTGCAGTAGGTGAGCAGAAGGGGCCAGGGTTGAGGGGGCAACCTGCAAGAGGGGTGGTGGGCCTCCACTTAAGGCACTGTGCGTGTGGTTGTGTGTGTGTGTGTGTGTGTGTGAGAGAGAGAGAGAGAGAGAGAGAGAGAGAGAGAGAGAGAGAGAGAGAGAGAGAGAGAGAGAGAGAGAGAGAGAGAGAGATGAGAGAGAGAAAAGGGAGTTGCTGGGGTAGATGGATTGGTCAGAGCCCTCATGTACAGGCTGTGGAGGATGCTGCTGGGTGTTGAAAGCTCCACCCCATGTCAGTTCCATAGAACTATATGAGGGAGTGTGTATGTGTGTGCCTGTATGTCTGTCTGTGTGTGTGTGTGTGTGTGTGAGTGTGTGTATGTGTGACTTGGGCCTGGGTCTGGAATGTCTGTTTCTGAGAATTGCTTCAGTAGCCTGTGTGTGTGTGTGTGTGTACGCGTGCACACTCAGAATCACTTTAACAGCCTGTGTGTGTGTGTGCGCAAGGTTCTCAGAATCACTTTAGCAGTCCACCGTCAAACACGTTCATCAGCTATAGTAAGGGAGAGGAATGTCCTGATTTTACTCCACCGTTGCTGAATGGTTTGCACATACTGACATAAAAGACTCCTCAAAAGGCCGAACACCTGTGCCCGTGCAGAGCACTCGGCAATCTGTAACCTCCATATTGGTGCTGAATCATTATGACCTCATGTGT
>NC_055964.1:30472052-30474552 GCF_018492685.1 Alosa sapidissima | reverse complement strand
ACACCTGACAGCACACACAGATCCACAGTGGGGAAAAAAGCCACCACTAGCCTGGCAGCTTACTGATGAATGGAAAACAGAACCACATACACACACACACACACACACACACACACACACACACAAGGGAAACGCCACCTACACAACGTGTGTGTGTGTGTGTGTGTGTGTGTGTGTGTGTGTGTCAAAGTCAAAGTCTGCTTTATTGTCAATTTCTTCACATGTCAAGACATACAAAGAGATCGAAATTACGTTTCCCACTACCCCACAGTGGAGACAAGACATATTTTACCAATTAGGTCCACAGACAGGTCCACATAACATTCAAGTAAACAATATAAACAGTAAAAATAAGAAGGCACATACAATGAAGAAAATAAGAGCAGCAAAATTTGAGTTGAAAATGTGCAATTGTGCATACAGTATACAGTCAATATAATAGTGCAAAAGTCAGGCCAATAAATGGCTGAGGTAGTTCTGTTTGAAGTATGTAAGTGGCATAGTGGTGCAAGTTATGTAAGAGCAGCAGAAGTGTGTTCAGAAGTGTTTTCAGGACAACAGGACAACAACAACAAGTTGCAAAGTGTGCAAGTATACAAGTGGAGTAGTGCAAGTGGAGTAGTGCAAGGCAGCCATTGTGGGTCCAAAGTCCAGGATGTTATGTAGCTGAGGGTGGAGGGGGGAGAGGGGGGAGAGAGTTCAGCATCCTAACAGCCTGGTGTATGAAGCTGTTGGTGAGTCTGGTGGTGCGGGAGCGCAGGCTTCTGTACCTCTTCCCAGAGGGCAGTTGATCAAACAAATTGTGAGTGGGGTGACTTGCATCACTCACAATTGTGGTCGCCTTGCGGGTGAGGTGGGAGGTGTAAATGTCCTTCAGGGAGGGGAGTGAAGCACCAATAATCCTTCCAGCTGTGTTCACTATGCGCTGCAGGGCTTTCCTGTTGTATTCAGTGCAGCTTCCGCCCCACACAGCGATACAGCTGGAGAGGATGCTCTCAATGGTGCCTCGGTAGAATGTGGTCATGATGGCTGGTGGAGCACTTGCTCGCCTGAGTTTCCGCAGGAAGTACAGGCGGCGCTGAGCTTTTTTTCGCCAGTGATGCAGTGTTGGTGGTCCAGGAGAGGTCTTCACTGATGTGCACCCCCCAGGAATTTGGTGCTGCTCACTCTCTCCACCACAGCACCGTCGATGGTCAGTGGCAGATGTTGGGTGTGACCTCTTCGGAAGTCAACAACAATCTCCTTGGTCTTGCTGACGTTCAGCAGGAGGTTGTTGTCCCTGCACCAAGTGGTCAGAAGGTCGACCTCAAACCTGAGTCTCGTCGCCCTTGGGGATGAGACCCACCAGAGTTGTGTAGTCAGCAAATTTCACTATGTGGTTGTTGCTGTAGGTTGCAGTGCAGTCATGCGTCAGCAAGGTGAAGAGCAGCGGACTGAGCACGCAGCCTTGGGGGGCCCCCGTGCTCAGTGTGATGCTGCTTGAGATGTTATTGCCAACACGTACTACTTGAGGCCTCTGACAGAGGAAGTCCAGTAGCCAGTTGCAGAGGTAGGTACTGAGTCCCAGTTTGTCAAGTTTGCAGATGAGTTGTTGTATTATGGTGTTGAATGCAGAACTGAAGTCTATAAACAGCAATCTCACATATGAGTCTCTTTTTTCCAGGTGGGTGAGGGCTGGGTGGAGGGCAGAGCAGATTGCATCCTCTGTGGACCGTTTGGCTCGGTATGCAAACTGGAAGGGATCCAGGGTGGGGGGGAGAATGGATTTGATGTGTGACATGACAAGCCGCTCAAAGCACTTCATGATGATGGGTGTCAGTGCCACGGGGCGGTAGTCATTGAAGCAGGATGGAGCAGTTTTCTTCGGCACAGGTATGATGGTGGCAGCTTTGAAACATGATGGGACGATGGCTTGCTTCAGGGAAGTGTTAAAGATGTCTGTGAAGACATCCTTAAGCTCCTCAGTGCAGTCCTTCAGCGCACGACCTGGGATGTTGTCTGGGCCTGCTGCCTTTCGGGTGTTGATAGCAGCAAGTGTCCTCTTCACGCTGTCGGCAGAGAGGCACAGGGGCTGCTCGTGTGGAGGGGAAGGGGTCTTCTGTGGGCAAGTGCTGTTTTGTGCTTCAAAGCGAGCAAAGAAGCGGTTCAGATTGTTGAGCAGAGGGATGTTGCTCTCACAGCTCTGTGGCGCGGGCTTGTAGTCCGTGAGGGCCTGAATGCCCTGCCATAGGCTTTGTGCGTTCCTGCTGTCTTTGAAGTGGGTGGTTATCTTGTGAGTGTATTCCTTTTTGCTTCCTTGATGCCATGGGACAGGTTGGCTCTCGCTGTTCTCATGCCAGCTTCATCCCCAGCTCTGTAGGCTTTGTCTCTGGCCCTCAGCAGCCTGAGGACACCCCCTGTCCGCCATGGCTTCCAATTAGCCCGAGTGATGATGTCTTTTGTGTGGGTCACATCATCAATGCACTTGGTGATGTAAGAGGTTACAGTGTCTGTATACTCC
>NC_055964.1:30442052-30464552 GCF_018492685.1 Alosa sapidissima | reverse complement strand
GGTTTTATAACAATGCTACAACTTCTTTGGCTATTCTACAATCTATTCACCTTTTCAGCGCCAGTAGGCTACTTTCTGTGCAGCCGCACACACACACACACACACACACACACACAGGCATGCCAAACAAGCATACACAAAAGTTTCAAGAGTGGGGGATGGAGTAAAAGATGGAGACAAATTGATTAGTGTGATTTATTTTCGCGGAAAGGATGTACAGGATGACAGCGGCGGTCATATTTTGTACTGCTATGCGGTACATCTAGTTTATTTATGTGCTCTGCCTGTTTCACATGTATGCCCATTTGTAGTGCAGACTCATCTAACAAAATAATCCTCTCTAAAGCCCTATCTTGTTGATGTGATTGAGATAGACACCCTACATGGGTGACTGTATAAAAGAGCTTTAATGGCTGTCTGATGTCTGTGTTGCTGTTGCTTTTGCCAGGCTTAGATTGAAAGCAGCAGTAGCAGCAGCGTGCTCTGCCATCCTGTTCAAATGGAGACCAGCAAATAGCAATTACCGCCCAATAAACCTTACAAACCTCTTAACTTAAAGCCAAACCAAACTCCCTAAAGCACGTTGTTATTCTGTAAATCTGTGTTTATTTACTGGGTTGGAGTTGTTAGATTAAAGGCTTTTCAATGGCACATATTGGCAAATTATTTTTTAAATGTATAGATTGCATAGCGATGTTGTTATTTATTCCTTATTTATTCATGTAAAATGTAAGCCAATCACAGTAGACAGTAAAAGGGCCAACCAGTGCATTTGCTGGCTAAACACTATTTGAGTGTACTTTTGCAGCTACTAACTGTGTGTGTGTGTGTGTGTGTGTGTGTGTGTGTGTGTGTGTGTGTGTGTGTGTGTGTGTGTGTGTGCGTGTGTGTGTGTGTGTGGCTGTGTGTGTGTGTGTGTGTTTATGTGTGTGTGTGTGTGTGTGTGTGTGGCTGTGAAATAGAGATTCCTGATATGTGGCCCTCGAAAAAAGGATAGAAATAGAACCGTATCCAGGAATGTGCTTATGTTCCCTAACAGAGAGCTTTCTATTCCAGCAGAGCTATCAAAGCGCGTCCCCGGTACCTACCCACAGTGAAGTGGTTTCCGTAGTGCCTGGAGGAGTGGGCTTGGTGCAGAGTAGACGCGAACGCATCCTGCATTCTCACACGTGGCAGAGAAAAACAGCTGTAAACAGCATCACTGGATTTACTGCGGCGAAAGCAAAGCTGAGAGAATCCTGCCATGCCACAGTAGGTGGGTTTACAGTACATGGACAGTTTTTTTTGTCATTCTGATTAAACTATTCCGAAGTTCTATTCCGATGAGGTGCTCTCAAGCGCTTTATACTCTTTGATTGGAATCAGGGGCTTAGCACCAGATCCTGGGCCCCTGCATGGGCAGTCCTGATGGGCCCCCATGTTCCTCAACCCAGGTAAAATACAATATATTCCAGACTTTTCTAGGGCCCCTATAATCAGTAGTGGTTTTACCCCCAGTCTGGCGCCCTGATTGGAATAGCCGTTGCTCCTTTACTTCTGCTTGAGAAGCTGCAGTGGGTAATCCGACTGACCGTATGCATGGCTGTTCAAACCGACTGACCGTATACATGGCTGTTCAATCGGAATGAGAACGGAATACACCACCTCTTTCATTCCGATTAAAATTCTAATCGGATCGGCAGTTTTATTCCGATCATGGTGTTTATGTGTAATTTATATTCCGATTAAGCCGTTATTCCGATTCTAATCAGAATTAGAGTGTCTATGTACACACACCTATTGACTGGGTTCATCTGGGTTGGGCTGGGCTGGGCTGGACCGATCCAACCAGGCCCACGGGGGTTCATCTGGGTTGGGCTGGGCTGGGCTGGACTGATCCAAGCTGTGCCACGGGGGTTCATCTGGACTGGGCTGGACCGATCCAAGCTGGGCCATGGGGGGGACAACCGGCACATGGGGCCTCCAGAGTGGATCGGAGCAGAGGAATTCCTCCCTGTCGCGGGAACGGTGCCAGGCGCTCCCTAATCAGCCCCTCCTAGTGAATAGAGGCCCTTTCCTCCCCAGGCCCACTCAGCGAGCGCTCCTCACACTGTAAGAGCGGGGAGGGGACATGGCCAGTGACAACTGGTTTGGATTTTCAGCTCCCACACTTGCAGCAGGGGTGAGCCAGGGATGTTGGAGAGGGGAGGGTCAGACTGATGGAGGATGCCTTTTTTTAACTCAAATAAGTCAAGAAAAATGACACTTGGTCAAATTATCATTTATATCTAGCAACTTCTGCAAGTTCACTGACTTCTTAAAACCATCAAAATTAACAAAGAACAATGTACCCTTCTCAATATCTAAAATATGTGATGATAACCGATAAGGTTCTACAGTCCTAAAAGAGGAAATAATTACCATGTTGAATATTCGATTCTCTAGCTTGTCAAATTTTTGCCCGACAGAACATTTTCAGAGGCATTATGAGTGGTTCACAGTGAAACCTACAATGCACCTACACATGTCACTTTGACAGGAGTGTGAGTGTTGGGATGTGTGTGTGTGTGACTTCACAGATCTTCTCGTCTCTGTGTATGTAGGCATTAGAGCTGGTTAGAACTGACAGATCATAAAAGAAGACAAAACTAAATGCTTAAGATGATTCAGTTTTATATTTTTTTACACAACTGAAGAGGAACATCAAAGGGACTGAGCGTGAATTGTGTGTGTGTGTGTGTATGTGTGTGTGTGTGTGTGTGTGCGTGTGTGTGCGTGAGCGACAGAGAGAGACAGAGAAAGAGAGAGAAAGAGAAAGTGTGTGTGCCTGCATGTGTGTGTGTGTGTGTGTGTGTGCGTGTGCACGTGTGTGTGTAAGAGAGAGTGTGTAGTGTGTGTGTTTGTGTTAGTCTTCACAATATCAGTCAAAACTATACAACATTTCCAGCCAGCAGCCATTGATAACCTTGGTGATTTTTTTCCCCATTTTCCCAACACTGTCACGTCTCACAGTTAATATATATAAAAAAAACAGAAGCGCTTTACACACCATAGAAAATGACATGTTTAAAAACAATACATCAGTGTTCCATATGATAGAAACCAAACTCTGCCCACGTCTACATATTTTCCATAGATTCATACTGATGTCAAACACAAGTAAAAATATGACATGGACCATCTTTCATATACATCATTATAATCATGCTACAAAGCCTTCCAAAATATTATTATCATATTCAATTTCAGTGCATTTATAATCAGTTTTCAGAGTCAAAGTGAATCTGCCCCGAGCTGACTGGCTCCAGGAGATAACAGCGAAACTAGTCCAGTGAATTGGAGTGAGGTAAGATGTTGACAGTTGACAGAGTAAATGTGTTGCATCGGTGTGTATACCGCGTGTGTGTGCCGTGTGTGTGTGTGTGTGTGTATGTGTGTGTCGTGTGCCGTGTGTGTGGTGTGTGTGTGTGTGTATACCGAGTGTGTGTGCGTGTGTGTGCCGTGTGTGTGTGCGTGTGTGTGCCGTGTGTGTGTGTGTGTGTGTGTGTGTACTTGTGCCTATACATGTATTCAACCTAATATTCTTGACTGCTTGGTGTTACCTTTATTTCTAAATGATTGAGATAGTTAAAAAATGACATGGTCTGTGTGCTTGTTACCATTTCGCTACTGATTATTGTATGACAGCTGTTAAACTGTAAATATCACTGCCATAATAATTTACATGTGTGTGTGTGTATGTGTGTTTAAATGTGTGTGTGTGTGTGTGTGTGTGTGTGTGTGTGTGTGTGTGTGTGTGTGTGTGTGTGTGTTCTACAGAGGGAGAGATGGTAATTGAGTGAGTATGTGGGTGACTGTTTTTGACTGTGTACACAGAATGCAGAGTTTAAAATTCATGGAGTAAGTAAAGGGGTTTTGCATTGCAGAGCATAGGCAAACACACACACACACACACACACACGCACACACACACACACACACACACACATACACACACAAACACACATACACACAGACACACATTCAAAGATGCATACACACACACACACACACACAAACACAATTAAAGGTGTAGTCTTTCTCTCTCTCTCTCATACACACACACACACACACACACACACACACACACACACACACACACAGAGAGAGCGAGCCCGTAGCTTGTCTAACCCTTTTCTGTCCTATGCCCTGCTGAGTACCACCATCCATATTCAAACAGCAACAGTGATGAGGAGCGCGATGCTCATGAATACTGAGCTCTCCTCCTCCTCCTCTTCGTCTTCCTCAACTTCCTGCTCATCATGCTGGGCAGCAGAGTGAGGCGTGAAACTGGAGTGCGGTTCCGGTGCTTGCTCCGCTGCATAATTATTCACATTAGAATCCTTCTAGCTGCCGACTCAGCGACCGAGTCATCAAGACCCAGAACTGGACCGGTACTGGCCCGGAGTCCCTCTCTCTCTCTCTCTCTCTCTCTCTCTCTCTCTCTCTCTCTCTCTCTCCCTCTCTCTGACCCCACAGTTAATACATAAATAACGGGCCGAGGCTCAGAAATGAAGCTCTGTTTGTTTGCTCTGCAAAATCTCTTTCTGTAAACATGGTGTGAGGAAAATGCTCATCTTCAAATCTCCAGGAAAAAAAAGAAGAAAAGAAAACAGAAACAACAACATCAACAGAAAAGATCAAAAGAAATAAAAAGAGAGGAACACATGGACATTTGTTCTGCATTATTCTAAAATAGACTCAAGAGTGAAACTAGCCAGAGTTCCTTTCTCTTAGTTTGTCAGTTTACAACAGTTCACAACAGTTTACGTCGGTTTTACCGGAATTCTGGCATCTGGAGCCAGTCGTTATAGCGACAGCCACCCCAGAGGGGTGGACGAGGGGAGAGGAGAGTGACGTCAAGAGAGGCCGCGGGTGCTGGTGTGGACGCTAGCCTGTGGTGCTCTCTGGAGCCATCTTGCTGCGTTGCCAAACTTCGCCCGGCTGTTGTGACGACGGCCTAACGCATCTCCAAACAAGCCCAGCGAAGGCGAGGAGTGTATGTGGTCTGTGGTCAGTTGGACGTGGTAATGATCGGGTTTGGTCAGAACCTTCTCCCGACTGCCAGTTTGTGAGGGCACCTGTGCCCGTCTGTGGTCTACACAGTGGACGTACGGGCAGGCGGGCATGCCAGTGTGCCAGGGCATCGTGGGGGGCGAGCATCAGAAGAGGCTGGTAAGAGTGGTCTGGGAGGGGCTGCGGCACTCGAGCACGTCCATGCCCCCGGGCACTGCGCTCAGCACCGACGTCACGGTGGGCATGGTAGGGTTGGTGAGGTCCGTCAGGGTGGTGGGCGTACTGGACGGGCTCATCGACGCGTTGGAGATCTCTGAGGCGGGTCCTGAGGGTGTGCCACCCTGCAGCGCTGAGCCGTCCGAACCTTTGTCCACGCCCGTGTTCTCCTGCCGCAAGAGGTTCCGTCGGAATTTGGCCCGTGCGTTCTGGAACCAAACCTGAGGAGAGGAGTGGGGTGGGGGGAGAGGTGGGGGGTGGACAGACATGATTTAGCGTAACTGTGAAGGAGAATAGTCAATAGTTTTCTGTTTCAGTTAAAGAGATGGGAAGGATGGATAGAGAAAGAAAGAGATGAAGAGAATTGGGAGAGAGAGAGAGACACACGCAGAGGAGGAGAGAAGTGGAAACAGGGAGGGGGGTGTTAGTGAAAGAGATGGATAGAAAGGAAAAAAGAGAGAGAGGAAAGAGGGGGAGAGAAGAGAGAGAGAGAGAGAGAGAAAGAGAGAGAGAGAGAGAGAGAGAGAGAGAGAGAGAGAGAGAGAGAGAGAGAGAGAGAGAGAGAGAGAGTGAGGAAAGAAGGGGAGAGAAGAAAGAGAGAGAAAGGGAGAGGACAGATAGAGGAAAGAAAGGGAGAAAAGAGAGAGAGAGAGAGAGAGTGAGGAAAGAAGGGGAGAGAGAGAGAGAGAGAGAGGGGGGAAGGGGAGAGAAGAGAGTGCAGTGGGAATTTTTGATATTGAATGACAAACAAGGCAAAAGAAAAGGCTTCATCAAAGCAAAATGACTGCTTTGTTTAGTGCAAGAAGTAATTAGAGCCATGAGATTTTCAGCACATTTGGTGTTCGCAAACCTTTTTAGCGTTGCTTTTTGTTCTCGGCTGTCCCCAAGATAATTTGCTGTCGTGTTTGCAAGAATCAAGAATGAGTCTCAAATTTTCCTCCTTCTCCTGAATCTATTTGAAGTGACATATTAACCCTTTTATCGCTCAGCTTGGCACAAAAACAGCTGCTACCGAATGTTGTTTTCAATAGGAAAATTCTCACTATTTGAGACCTTCATACTTGCAATTATTTTAATGGTGTTCTGCAAACAGAATAATATTTATTGAATTAACGATGTCTGTCATGCTGTTATTCAGCCATTTGTGAGAAAGTGAAAAATAATTCACTGGTGAGAAGATATTCAGGAAAAAAAAACATTCAGTAGCATTCAGCAAAGACAATCCTCAGTAAATACTTTATATTATGTGTAATTATTCTCAGATATTGAGTGTTGCTGAAATGTCAATGAGAGAGAAATATCTCTTTCTTGTAAGTGAGAAGAATAAGGTTTATTTGAGCTGTAGCCTACTCTATCTCATAAATCAGTATAAGTATATAAGTATATACTCTTTTGATCCTGTGAGGGAAATTTGGTCTCTGCATTTATCCCAATCCGTAAATTAGTGAAACACACTCAGCACATAGTGAACACACAGTGAGGTGAAGCAACATAAAATGAAATCCCATTAGAAAGCAGGATTGAAATTGCATTAAAATGACTAAAAACACTAGATTTAGCAAGGCTGTCTGTCTTTTGAATCTGACAACTCCCTTTGGCCTCTGACAATAAGAGTCAAATTAGGAAGGTTTGCTCTGAATACATTGGGAAACAATTTAAAAGTTTAGTACAGTTAAAACATCCTGAGTCACAAAAGTAGTACAGATTCCAACAGAAAACAACATAAGTAATGTTGTAGTGTCCCAGAACCCAAATGTACACAAGTCGTGGGTGGAGGTAGCATGGTGGTTCAGGAGCTGGGCTAGCATACAGTAACCAGAATAGATGTGGGTTCAATTCCCGGCTTCCACCATAGTGCCACTTAACCTGGAGTTGCTCCGGGGATAGTGGCCCTTGTAATATGATTGACATGATTGACACCCAAAAATGGCCGCCTGCACTACTCCACTTGCACACTTGCACACTTGCACACTTGTACACTTTACAACTGGTGTTGTTGTCCTGAAACACAACACTTCTGCTGCTCTTACATAACTTGCACCACTATGCCACTTTCTTCTTACTTAGGTCAAACAGAACTACCCAAGCCTTTTATTGGCCTGAATTTGCACTAGTATTTTTATTGACTGTCTATGCACAATTTCAACCACATTTTGCTGCTCTTATTTTTTCATTATTATATGTGCCCTCTTATTTACTTATTTACTTACTTTTTTGTTTACTTGAATGTTATGTTTGTCTGTGGACCTAAATTGGTAAAATATGTCTTGTCTTCACCGTGGGATAGTGAGAAACGTAATTTCGATCTCTTTGTATGTCTGGAACATGTGAAGAAATTGACAATAAAGCTGACTTTGACTTTGACTTTGACTTTATATCAATGTAAAGTCGTCTCCTGACTCTTACGCTCATCGTGAAGTGCCCAGGTCTGGTCACTCTGACTGGACCCCGGCAGTAGGAACTGAGTCTAACTGAGTTTAAAGGCGCCTAAGGCCCCAGCCGGGAGGAGCTAAATCCTGATTCCCCGATAAGATGGCCAAAATGAACATAGAACCTGAAGGCTCTGTATGTACCTGTATTTAAACTTGAGCATAAATGACCCCTCAGTCAAACTGGGCTCAGAGCCATCTAACAGAACTGAAACAGGGCATCTACTGTGACTGGATCTAAACCAGTGGGAAATAAAGGCATTTAACTGGAACCGACCAGTAGCAATTTACGTCCATACGGAGCTGGGTCAAACTGGACCCGACTGGTAGGACCTTATTAACTTGACCCGACCAGCTGGAGCTGAGGGCACTGAGGCAACTTCTCAAATCAAAAATCAAATCAAATTTTATTTGTCACACACACACAAGGCACAATGTGTACCGACTCGAATGAGTATGCATTAAAAAACACGTAACATGTGTAAGAGATGCCAGAATATAGACGTGTGTACGTGTATGTGTGTATTTAAACAATGTCTGTGTGAACTCTTACCTGCAGGACGCGTTTGGTGAGGCCAGTCTTCTGGGCCAGCTGTTTGAGGTCCTTGGCATCGGGGTTGTGGTTAATGGCGAAGTACGACTTCATGGTACGGAGTTGGTGGTGCTTGAAGGACGTCCGCATGCGCTTGGTCTTCTGACCCGTGCTGTACTGGGAGTCGCGATCCATGGGATCCCCATCGTTCTCGTTACAGCTCAGAGCTGTGACACACACACACACACACACACACACACATGCACATTAGTTTTCAGTTAGACGTCTGAAATTGACACAGCTCAAAGGGAAGAAATATATCTAATCACACAGACTGTGTTATTTTTTGAGGCTTTATTCTTCTTTTTACTGTCAAATACAGTACACAGTACAGACAGTAAGATCAGTTCTGAAAAGTTCAGAGCCAGTCAAAGTCATAGAACAATACAACAAAATTATCAGTGCATTACCTTCATGTGCATAGTGTGTGCAAAGTATGTTGTTCTAAGTAAGTATATACTTTTGATCCCGTGAGGGAAATTTGGTCTCTGCATTTATCCCAATCTGTGAATTAGTGAAACACACTCAGCACACAGTGAACACACAATGAGGTGAAGCACGCACTAATCCCGACGCAGTGAGCTGCCTGCTACAGCGGCGCTCGGGGAGCAGTGAGGGGTTAGGTGTCTTGCTCAAGGGCACTTCTGCCGTTCCTACTGCTCGGGGTTCGAACCAGCAACCCTCCAGTCACAAGTCCAAAGCGCTAACCAGTAGGCCACGGCTGCCCACAATCTACACCATCATCAGGTACACGTAGGATACACCTATCAACAAAACCTCCTGTCTGCATAGAAACTTCCAGAGAATTGCAGTAAATGATTGGCATAAACTACTGGACAGTGGTTCCTGGTCATGACTGACCGCTGAACGTCACTCTGTGGTCATTACTACTCTCAGTGTTCCTGTGGCTTCCGCACACACACTCTCTCTCTCTCTCTCTCTCTCTCTCTCCTCTCTCTCTCTCTCTCTCACAACGAAATTTCAGACAGACAGACATCACAGCCACACACTCTCTTACAACAAGATAACACACACACACACACACACACACACACACACACACACATCATACCACAGCTCCACTGCTGCCAGATCAATTCCAGTGACAGTTGGCTAGTGCAGAGTGTTGAAGAGTAACATGAGTAAAGAAATATGGACATGGCTCTCAGGACGCCTTTTCATCTGTTTACACAAACACACACCAGCATTGGAGTTATGCTGTAATGGATTTTGAAGACTGAAACACCTTGTTGTTCATGACAGGATGCTAAAATCAAAATCAGCATTTATCATCACACCTTTCCTTCTTTTTAAAAAAAAAAAAAAAAAAAAAAAAACTATGTGCAGATTCCGAAAGTATGATGAGCTGTTCTCCAGGTATGACGTGCTATGGCCGTTCTCTTGTGTATCTAAACTGCTTTTAAAATATTGGAGCAAAAATATTTAAGTTTTCCCCAAGTTTTACAAAACTGATTTGAATTATTGAGGGCCCTAATTTAAGTGCAAAACTAAAAATTAAAGCTATTGTGTGTGTGTGCAAACAGTGGGCTGACCCATCAATGTTCACATTTAGGAACTTTTGATTATCATCAATACATTTATTATGAAATGGATTTAGCAAAGTTAACTTTAGCTAGCCTTACATGGTATTAGACTGACTGAGGCCCTGGACTATCCGGTACTGAATTGGAGGTGGTACACTATACCATCAGACCAGGGTCCGATCCATTTCAGAGTCTGACGTTACCTCAGAAGCTCCGGGTCTATCAAAACATGAACTAAGAATTGAATCATATGTGCAAAGTACATAAACCAATCATTAAAAACAAATAAGTCTAAATAAATCAATAAACCATATATGGATATTTGTATTAATTGAAGCATACTATTTTACCTTCTGTGTTAGTCTTTTAGCTGAATTAAAATGACAGGCGGAAATGCGCTCTAGTGCTCCAAGAAACTGGAGACTAATATGCACTCTCAACAGATCTTGGCAGGTGATTAAGCGTGGCTAGACACATAGCAGTTCTGATATGATGTTTTATGTCACAATAGCAAATATTAGTCATTGAAATATTGTCAGCGCAACACTTAACATAATTAACCTTTGAAGCTTACAGCGAGGCATGTGGAATGTTTTCTCAAACAGAGAGCTCAGCTGCTTGGACCATACACATCACACACTCAACAATAAACATAAAAGGGCTGTTATTGCGCACAGGATTGTATAGTCCACTTTTGCCGGCAAGGGTTTTACAAATCTTTACAAAACACCTACAAACACAATGAATTATTTAACTACGCCAACTTGTGCTATTGCAAAAATATATTCGTTGACATCAATCAATATTAGCCAACGAGTAGCTTAATAATGGGACATTGCTCGCGTTTTCCCAAGTTCATATCTGTTTCAATATAAACTGCGCTTTGGTGTCCGGTCTCAAACCTGAGGGGGGCGCCAGTGATCCTAACAGAGACTATTTTTGAATACTGACTAACCAAAATTCTATCAACTGTTTACTGAGCTAACCCGCTGTCGGTGGCGAACCCCCTTGATTCAGTCTTCAGTCTTTCCGCACGTTAAAGCACTTTGTGTTTTAGGCATGAGAGATGTATCACAAGCAAGATATATAAGAAATTATAGCAGAATTGTTTGATATGAATTGCAAGATTAAACAAATTGGATAAAACGCAAAATTTGTTGTTTTTTTCTAATCGGGTTATTTTATATGGAAAGCATATTCTGGTCTCTCTCAATGCCTTGTGTGTGTTGCTGGTGGTATTGCTTTCATTTGAGAATGCATATTCAAAGACAATCTGAAAATAGCCTCAGACGTGTGTCTTGTGAGTCTGTGTGGATGATAGAAAGCATCTGTCAAGCAGGGCTCTCTGTCCAAAAGTAAAAGCCGTACAGAAAGGATGGTTTACTTATTTATAGTTATAATTAACACTGTCATCTCCGTGGACCACTTCACACTTTATTTTTATAAAATAAAAGTAAGAGAAAAAAATAGAAACATACTTCACAATTTGGTGCACATTAAAAAGTGCAAATTGTGATTGTGTTTTACTTGGAAATGAGCGATTCTGATGCTCTGTGGAGTTCTTGGCAAACGTGTAAAGGGATTGTTTAACTACGCAAGAGCCACCCCCACCCCCTCCTCTCTCTCTCTTTCTCTCTCTCTCTCTATCTCTTTTTCACTTTCAATCTCTCACTCGTTCAGCTCTGTCCCTCTTTCTGTCTCCCTCTCTCTCGTCTCTCTAATCTTTTGGAGGTCCTGGCTTGCATCTAAGCCATTTTCCACTTGTCCGGCTCTATAAGCGTCCAGCATTCTCCTGCTTGACCCTCCGTGATCACTGGTGCCTAATGGCCAAGTCGAGGCGGCCCTTTCCGCTGCGGGACAACTCCTTACGTCCTTCCTGCTCAAGTGTACAGCAGCTCTTTCAACCCAACCAGCACTTGGGCACTTTTCAGTTTCAGACCTCTTCCAAAAAAAAGAGAACAAGCCCAAACTACTTTGTCGGAACAGTAGCCTACTTAATAATGTCTATAGACAAGCCAAGGCTAAATCCTTTACAGGTCAGTCAGATTTGTCTGAACTGATGTGAGGGGAAAATATTTTTACATTTCTGTTGTTTGAGAAATGCTAAACAACACGTTAGGTAGGGCTGTCAACTGAACAGTGCGTTTAAAAAGGATGACCAAATGTAAACTGCTCAATTGCAACATAGCCTAGGTCTGCATGATCACCTTCAACATAAAACATCGCTTTTCTATGTCATGTATCGAATAATTGAAAGCGCAATCTAATGATAAATGCTTAATCACATGGATGTTTTTTTAGCAAAGCCAAAGATGAACATTATGCTGTAACTATTAAACATGCGTTTGATCTGTAGCCTACTGATTATATTAGGCCTGTAACGTCGCTGCCACTTCATAATATGCTATTTCAACAGGGATGTAAAATAACACTGTCTACATTTGTACACCTACGCAGAGACATTTTGTGATATTGTATTGCTCACAAAAGGTTGATCATAAAAGAGGAATAATGATAATATAATTTTAACAAGGCCCGGTTACAAACGTCAAAACACATCCACCCCTCCGTAGGCTGTGCACATAATTATTTGAACTTGATAAGTGCATCCCCATTTTGGCATTACCTGCTATGGTTTCCCGACAATGAACTTTCGACATAATAATCACAAAGTTCTAATGTCATATCCATTGCACGAGTCAACATCTACTGGCGTCACACACGTCTTCGTGAAAACGCATGCACGTGCATCCAAAAGTGCGCATAAATCATAACCTACTTTACGGAATTTGCACTGGGAAGACAGGGTGGCCACTCCAGAGTCTATAGCGGCCAGACAATCTCATGAACTCAAATGTGTGTGTGTGTGTGTGTGTGTGTGTGTCCGACAAATCATAAGCACATTGATACAACAAGAAAGGACTTGAGCATTAGCTGCGATTGAGAACTCTTTACAATCATCTCTTTTACATCTATCACTAGCTTATAGACATTCCCTGCACCCCTAATCTGTCAGAGGACGAGTGCCTGGCCAAAATCGTGTGGTTGAGTAAAAGGCCCTACCTGCATTGTAGGCGGCTAGATCAGCTCCCGGCCCAGGACTCTTTCGCTTCCTGGGTCGGCCTTTCTGCACCGTGCTGACGCCGTTATAATATGAGAGTCCCAACGGTCCAGCCGTGCCCAGTCCTTTAGCAGACGCTACATCCGAGTGATTGAAATGTGCCGGATAGTCCCCCTGGATGAGGCTTTCAAAATGGAGCCGACAGTACACCAAGCTGTCCTTCATGCCGAAATGGTCCCCCGTCGTAAGCATTTTGTTGCAGGTCGTGCAGGTGAAACAGTTCAGGTGGTAGACCAGGTCTCGCGCCCTCATCACCATCTCCGACGCCGAAATGCCCAGGTGACATCGCGCGCACCTCTGCACTGAAAACCTCCTGCAGAAAAATATATGTTATGTTCGTTCGTGTTAATCCCATAAAACAATAACAATTTCAAACAAAAAAGTTGAACACATTTACCCAAAAATATTTAACACTCTGAAATCTAACAAATATAATTTCCTCTTAAGATGAGTTTCTTTACTAACCAAGTAAACCACATAGGCAATACTACAGCTGGGCACATAGTGCATACAGAGGCATTGAGATAATCATAACATTAATGACATTTAACGCGTTGCATTTGGAATGTATCTGAATAAAGTGTATAAACAGAACTTTCAAGAGACGCGGAACTGTGTTGGTTTAATTAAAGCAATTAAGCTTAAAACGAGCTGTCTAATTCATAATGGGCGCTCTTATCCATTAATTACACCATACTCACAACTGCTCGTATAATTTGACAGAGTGGCTTTAGAAAAGACTCTCAAAGCCCATCATTATTTAATTACCTTATTATGGACCCAAACCCACTTTACAATGCTGAACTGGAAGGCTATCACAAATAAACGCCTTAATTTACATCCAAACCCATATAGCTCGAGTTTAGGCCTCGTTATACACCAAACGATAGTGACATTGAGCAGCTAAAGCGATGAAAAGTTTGGAGCCTCCACACACAAACACTTTTCTTGTGCAACTACTATGGCATTGACATTTTGTCGTACTAAAACATAATTAATATTCATGACCCCCCCCCCCCCCCCCCCCCACACACACACACACACACACACACACACACACACACACACCGGTCTGATAAAGGGACGCATGGCCCAGTAGCCTACTTCTACATGGACTGTGAATCAGAAGTTTTATGAAATAGCAGATGTATACAAAACACATAGATTTCTTTGTTGTTGTTGTTTTAGATTAGGTTAGATTAAATTAGATTAGATTCAACTTTATTGTCATTGTGCAGAGTACAAGTACAAAGACAACGAAATGCAGTTTGCATCTAACCAGAAGTGCAAAAAAGCAGAAAAGTGCAATGTGATACAAAGTATAGACAGGTGGTGTATAGACAGGACAATAATTTAGCATTCGCGTCTGGTACAAAGACTTTGTTTTGTTTGTTACCTGTAATAATCCTCCTTGCAGTAGATGCTGCCGTCTTTACTGAAGCACGTTAGCTCGGACTCCAGGTTGAGTTTGCATTCACAGCACTTGAGACAGCGCATATGCCACTGCTTGTCCACGGCCAGTAGATAGTAGCGGTCCGAAATCCTCCCACCGCAGCCGGCGCACAGGGCCACCCTGTCCCCGCTGATAGACGGCATGCTCTGGAGAGACGCATACACAACACAAGGGCTTACCACCACCGAGCAGTCGGATAGAGCTGGGGACGGGGCAAGAACAGCGGCATGTTTCATCACCATTCCCGCTTTCCTGACAGAATTATGCAACTAGACAACAACCCTGATAAGACCAGAATAGACAAGCTGGTAGCTGGTATGGTCTAGGCTCTCCTCAGCAGCTTCTCTCTCTGTATGTGTGTGTGTTTACTGGAGTGAGTAAAACCTAGTCAGCCTACAACCAGATGGGAGGGGCATCATTTCAAAACAAAATCTTATGTCCCACAAAGTAAATTCAATTCATTTGACATTACACACTTTGCGATCTACGACATCCCACACTACACAAACACACCGTTAGGCTATATGATTTGTGATTACAGTTACTTTACTCGTCATTATACAGATATCTTATCTCTACAATTTCTAATAAGTTCAGTACAAATAGGAAAGACGCTCACATTGCAGAGGTAGCTACAACTGCATAAGTTTAAAAGGTTCGTAGGCTATTCCCCATATAATTGTTGGGCATGTTACGCTCTGAAATGTCAGTAAACAATTATTATTAAATAGCACTATAATCAATTAAAACATAATTTTTGAAAATTTGAAAAAATGTGAAAAAAATAGACATATGGAAATATTTATGGAAAACGTTGGTATGCGTGCGGGACACACACACAACAAGCCATATACACAGCACACAGACAAACACAGGCGGGCACACAGAAGAAATATAAAAAAACCCCTGAAAACTACCATAGTTATTTCGATCTCTTTCCTAACGAATTTATACCAGATAACAGCAGACTGTCCAAAAGGTAATACAAAAATTAAATAATCTTAGGACATTTATAGTTTAAGTCAGATGAACTTCAACAAGGCCTTAAAGCGTTATCTGTGTTTACAAGGCTCACAAAGAAATATACTTTTTAAACAATATAGAATGAATAATTAACTGAAAAACTGTTAACTGTAACTACCAGAATCCCATATTAATAATTAATAATACCTAAATCTCTACGGTAAACACCTTGCAGTTTTGTTCATATGAAAACTATAACTTATCTCTTGTCATTTAAAGCATGTTGCATTGACTAAAAGTTAAATACATCAGTAACTTTGTAATAAAATGTAATAGCTTAAATAATTTGAACTACGTTTTAACAATGCATTACTCAATGACACAATTCCACTAAATACAGTTTGTTCTTCAGAATGATTTCTAATGTAAGTAGTAGGCTACCATTTGTGTTTGTAGCATACAATTGTATGTTAATGTTTGTTTGTTATTCTTTTGTATTCAGTTTACAGATCAGTCATCTCATCCACTACGGCGAGAGCCTGAGGGAGGTTAGGAGGTTTCTCTTACCGTTCCTGTCTCCCCCATGTCTATTGCCGAGCTGATCGCCGACGAGTCGCCTTTGCCTCTGCGCTCCATCTCCTCCATAACGCCCTGCATCTCTCCTCCAGGGAGACCGTGGAAAAGCATCGTTGCAGCCGACGAGAGCAAATTACACGTGCTTCCCTCTGATCTGCAAGCCAAGATTTCCGTAAGACGCAAACCCAGCCCCATGAATCGTAAGTTCAAATGACCTTTTTTAAAAGGAAAAAAATGGGGCAAGTTAAGATTTGTAATGCAGGGGCGTAGTAGGCTACTACCAGCCAAGTCTTGAGTCCAATTCTTTATTTTTGGGGGGAAAAACGACGAATCCCTTGAAAGAATCAATCCTTGCACCCAGCAAATCTTAACAGCTACCAAAAAAAGCTTACACGAGGATTGTGAGATTCCAGTATAGGCTTAACACGTACCAGCAAAGCACGCATTTGCTACTGTGCCTTCCACTCTGTCCCTGTGTATTTTCGGATTGGGCGTGTTGGGGATTCATTTGTCAGTCAATAAATATATTGAAGTTCACTCAAATGCCTTCCCCCTGAAAGTTATAAATCGGACAAGTGGCTCATCGACTGTATTTAAACAGAGGGTGGAATCAGTTCCAAATACATTACATTACAACATAATCCAGCATATGTGCCTGAGAGCGAGATAAAGATAATAGCACATCTCAGTTGAAGAAAATACACGTGTCTTCATGTTTCTGCCATATCCTCTGCATTTTGGTGCCACCGGAGGAGAATAAAAATCAGAAGCTGTTACACTATTACACGTTGCTCTGGATGCAAAGGCGTATCAACTGATGGAATTTCATCAAATATAACAATGGCTTGTGCCACCTGCTAAAAACGATGTCCTTTCTCTTTTCAAGTAATTATTCACAAAAGAAGTGCTGTCGCCGTTCAAAGTAGATTTGTTCCTCTGTGGTTGACTTGGTTGCATGAGAATGGCTGAGCAAATGACTTGGTTGTGCACTGAGTTTGTGTAATTCCAATCTGGAGTGTGTGGTTGCCTGCGCGTGGCATCGCTGTTCTGTACTAGCGTCTCCAAACCTACTCGCACACCCTGCTACGTACAGTCCGCGCCTTTTCTACCGGGGACCTATACGTCACGTCTCAGAGCTGATGTTCATTGGTTGTGTGAAGTCGTCAAACTCTTGATATCCTTCTACTCATGCCATGGTTGTCGTGAAGATTTCGAGCTTGTTCAGCCAACAGCAGCCAGGCCGACCGGCTCCACACAGGGCTGCCAAGGCTTTGCTTCAGTGCAGTATCCCCGGACCCATGTGAAGAAAACGGGTATTTGGCGTTTGAGCGAGAACTGCGAACAGGTTCCTAACGGTGATTCTTGTAGTCTTCCAATGGCAGATAAATGGGAATGTGTGTTTGTGCTTATCAGAAAATGTGTGTGACAGACATTTTTTTAAAATGTGTCAATGGCTGATTTCTTCAGCGCTCCATCGTCTTGGGAAATCAATACAAATGTAATTAATATCGCGAATCAGTCAAGGCTTTATTTCCCCCAAAGCGCAATGAAAGTGACATCTTATGATATTACCTGATTTGCCAACTTCTTTGAAAACATCTGCTACATCTCGGTCAGTTGCTTCAGAATACACACACACACACACACATACACACACACACACACACACACACACACACTCAAAGGCACAAGGGACTAAGCGCCAACAATAGACTCCAAATGTGCTTTCAATGTCAGATACCAGTGTGTCATGCGTCAGCTAGAATATGTAATTAATTAAATAAGATAATAAACATTCCTGTTACGGTGTGATTCTTCAACATCACTGATCCATAACATTTGTTTAAATGGCAGAATACTGGATGATTGTTTGTTCAATTTCCCCATTATTATAAACATGTATTTCCTTTGAAATTATATCGGGTTGATTGCAGGTGTGAATGTTGTGATGTTCTAAGACAGTAAGTAAACTAAATAATGTATTGGCGAACAACTCATCATGAATGATATAGGGAAATATAAAATGTGCAGGCCTTTATTTCCGTTTTGACACATTTCTGTTGCAGTAGTAGGCTAGAAAAGCTTCCTTTTCAACGTGTAGCCATAGTGTACACCCAGGCCTATTACAGTTGTATTTCATGTAAATAGCAAAACAATAAAACACATGCAGAAATTAAACAGTAACGCAACAGCGCTTCCATCAAATGGTGACGTTTATGCTGTGCTGATTTTGTTTTTATTATTATTGGTCAAATAACAAACATGCACTCCTTAAAACACCAGGTAACACGTGCGTAATAGTCGCACTATGATAAACAATTCTCATTTTGGCTCAGGTCGCATGCAATGTTTTAGATCAATCTTCGTATGGCCAGATAAGGCCCATGGCTTATTTGTCAGTGTCAACGATTTCATTGCAATTATTGCCTTTATGCAAATCTTCCCGTCAGCTTGCACTCCGTCGCCGGATCGTGGGTGGGTGTTTTGGTCGCATGTGTGTAGGTTACGCCGACCAAGTTCACAGGGGACGAGAGGAGGGCGAGACAACCCTCATGCTTTTGCGCATGACGTGTTCATCAAGTCACTGTCAAATCAGATCGCAGTCTATAAAATGCCACGCAGCGCGGCATCAGTGCTCTGCCTAATTACGGCCCCATAGCACACACACACACACACAAGCACACACACGCACACGCTCAATTCACCCGTATACTTGATTCTCCAAGTGTTCTTACTCTTTCGCAAAATGTTTTCTGTTTCTGACGTTCCGGTTCCCCTTGAACCAACCCCTAATTAGAACTCTGATCCTAATTGGTCGAGGGTATTAATTAGGTGAGCAGAAGGGGTCTAGTCTTCTCCGTTCCGCCAGCAGTGGTAGTATGTAGGCTAGGCACAGATAATTAGGCTGGCCGAATTAAGATAATTCTCGCTGCCGCTCAGTTGGCCATTATTATGTTATAGACCAGTTTTGCCTGAGGAAGGGGAAACAAAAAGTAGTGACCTATAATAACGTAATAAACCACCCTTTTATTATGAAACTGTTACACAGTAACAATTGAATAGTTATTGACACTCTCCCCCTATCCTTAAGACACATATTTGTTAATAGGGCGGCCTAAACCTATTGCAAACGTTTAGGGCAGATAATCCATTTCAGGAGTGTCTCACCCTTGATAAATAAATGATGTGGTGAGCAGAGTGTTGTTTGGATTGTCTTATTGTACAAGTCAAGGCAGAAGACCTACTTCGCTAGTGTCATTTGAAATTTGAAAAGCTTGACAGTAGCCTATGCAGTGGAATCATGCAAAATGTGAACAACAAATAAATAAATAGATAAATAAATAAATAAATAAATAAATAAATAAGGGTTCAGCATGCAGTCTGCAGACCCGAAAGTTCAGTTCATGCCAGTAAGCAGAGGAACTATTTTCTCTTAAAAGGAATTATCTCGAAAATGAGGCATTTGCAGATATTGCAGTTTATATTTATTATAAAAATAAATCTGCATTTATTTTATCAATAAAAGAGAGTGACGCATGGATGACAAGAAGTTTACATGTTTGGCTTAACCTAAAAATCAGCTCACATAGGCTATTGGTCATCATCCCACTCTCTTAGTTTGTTATTCTTAAAGGCCTGCTTCAGAACCAGAGTAAAATGAACCTAAGTTACAACTAAATCATATTTAATAATATAATAAGCACATCAATTTAACATTAACACAATGAAAATAAAAATAAAAACACAAAACTTGATAGAATAATGTATTATTATTATTATTATTATTATTATTATTATTATTATTATTGTTGTTATTATTATTATTTGGTAAGATCATAGAGGTGTTCAGGAAGTATCATAGTAGCCGATACCTAAACCGTAGGCACAATTTGGCCTTAGTTTATATTAAAGTTTTATAGCACAAATATGAAGAGGCATGTTAAGCTCCCAGATCCTTATGCTAATGAGCTCCCCGGTAATACCCTTAATTGAATACATGCATATTTATAATCTGTGCACTCTCTGTAGAATAATGCTGGCTCCTTATACATTAAACATTGTGCTGAGTGTATGTCTGCGGGCGGGGATGAAATAGGCTTCGAGATTGCGGTGTTCTGATAAATTGGGTAGAAAAAATTACAAGAAATTTCAAGACATTCTCCTTATAAAATACACTAATGGTCCAAAATGAAGAAACAGCAGGTATTTTTGATTCTAGCTGTACCTGACTTCATCTTCCATTTCATCTTGCCTGTGCGGGTTTCTAAAGGGAGTATCGCTGTCTCTGTAACGCAGCAATCCAAGAATTGTTCTCATATCATTTGTCAAGCGGTGTTTGATTTTAAACGGTCTGCTCTGATCTCCTCACCGATGGAGTCAGGGCTGATGATTGTAACTCGTGTTTAATGGGTTGTGCAGCCTATTGAAACACCGCAGAAATTGTTCACGTTTTTGTCTACCTTTTCATCTCCCTCGTGACAATTTTATCAAGCCTTGATCAAATCTCCAACCCCGCGCTGAGAGTTTGGGATGCGAGCTAAGGGACCTTCGATTTCATGTGATTTCATTCAAGCCAGCCTCGGCTCCCCGGCAGGGTTGCAGCTGAGCGTTCCGATGAGGAGTCGATCATAAATCTTTAATAGTAACACCCAGTGAAACACGACAAGAGATGAAGGAGGAAGGAAACGTGATAAAAGTTAGAACACAAATACGCCTGGTGTGGATTACTGAGAAGAGGTGTTAGCCAGCCAAACTAAAAGATACCAGTGTCAAAGATGTCTCTAAGAACTGCTATCATTTTTCAGTTATGTCTTTACATTTTTAGAACTGACCCAGGCAGGCCTTTTAGCCTACATGTAAACATGCAAATCGAACAATAGGCCTGCTGGATATGCTACAAGCCATACGTGTTGTGACCGGACGTAAATGCGATAGAAACCTAAAGTAGCCTTTTCGCATCACATAAAACAGTAGAAGCCAAGTCCTAGTAACAATTGTACATCAGCTAATTAAATGTACATCACAGCAGGCAAATGAACATCTGCGGCGCGTTATGGGTTCACGTCCAATGAAGGTGACTATTTGCTCTGAAGTTGAAACCTGAAGGCTTTCTGTAGCAGGCAAACAGCAACCCGCTAATGGGTTCAAGGCACGACCTTTGACTCCAAAACGGATTCCTTCAGAATCAAACTTTTCCGATTAGGTGTTAGACCGGAAACGTGTAACAACTTCCATATCACCTTTGCCTTTAACTGAGAGTGCGAAGCACTTGCGAACTTGCCAGCGCGCGCCTGGAATAGTGAGAGGAGAAAGAGAGAGGATGAGAGAAATTCTGATGCAAGAACTGACTTACCTATTTTGATAATGCCATTGAAAGACTACATTTAGTAGCCTATGAAAGTAACCGTGATGACTAGAAGAAAAAAAACACAGTCAAACACAGCAGCATTCAACAGACAGGCCCTTTAGAATAACTGCATTTACAGTAACCACAAGAAAAATACAAATCCCAAAATACCTTTCTTTTTCCTCTTTAGCAGTAATGACCAAGGCTCAGAAGGCTTTCATAAGGTTCATAACTGTATTATGAATAATAAAGGTATTTTTTAGTATTTGGATTGTATGTGTTATGTGGAATGTAAAATGTGTATTTCACATTTTGTCATCGTCACTGTTTACAGACACACCAGAGTACTTGTCAACAGGCAATCTTATCTCTATTTGTGTGGGATGTGTTGAATTTGTTACACACACGCGCGCGCATATGTGTGTGTGTGTGTGTGTGTGTGTGTGTGTGTGTGTGATATCAGCAGACAGAGGAAAACTCACCCTGCTTTGGAAGGAAGAGTGGAGCAGAGCTGGTTCCCTTGATGGAGAGAAGTGTTGCGACCGATTACCTCATGTGATGAAACAGGGCCATAAATGATGCAGGGACACTGAGCTTCAGATGAACACCAAAAAGACGGCAAACTAGGCCCTCTGCTGCTTCCCAGGATGCAGGAAATATTTATGGTGCTGTTTAGTGACGTAAGGCATGTTCTTTCAGCAGGCACTTACAGTAATGTTGGTCCCTATGCTATGCCAGGGTAGACTTGGTCCACAAATACTCATATTATCAGTTTATTGTCATTACAATAGACATGAGATAAGAAGTATGCCGTAGAAAATCTGTTACATTGCTTTTAGGATGGACGTTGAATAACTGGACAAACCCAAATTTGTACAAGGGGCTCATAGTTCTCAATAACTCCAATTATCTTCATATATTTTCTTTTTGGTATCAGTCATGCTTTTGGTTTATATTTTTATACTTTTAAATTTAAATCTAACTGAAACATTTTAGATTTGATTTTGGGATTGATTTGTGTGCTGTTTAAAGCTTTGAATTGTTATCTGTTTCGTATGGAGAAAATAGGTCTCTCTTTAACCGCTGGTTTTGCCAGCGGTGTCGATGGCACCTACAGAGTGGGTAAATGTCAACAGGAGTGCTTGGCACAGAGTTGTGTCACCTCTCCTATCTCTCTCTCTCTCTCTCTCTCTCTCTCTCTCTCTATCTTTCTATCTATCTATCT
>NC_055964.1:30424552-30432052 GCF_018492685.1 Alosa sapidissima | reverse complement strand
TGCCGACTGAAAGGTTAGAAGTGTAGCCCCCGACACAGGTTACCCGGCTCTTTCTACTCCCGGTTTCATTACGGGCTCATTTGAATCAGGGCCTCCACGCTGTCAATTAGCGTGACTTTTCCCCCCGCCAACTTGGACTTCAAGGACGCGGAACTTTGCGAGTGGTGCGTGCTGGCGTTAGCGGCGGAGTTAACCAGCCGCGCACAGGAAGTGCTTAATGGCCAAGGTTGAGCCCCTGAGTGTGTGTGTGTGTGTGTGTGTCTGTTGGGGGGGGGTTCTTTAACATGAGGTGAAGGGTATGACTATGTGTATGTGTGCGTGCATGCGTGTGTGTGTGTGTGGGGGGGGGGTATGTTTGTGTGTGTGTGTGTGTGTGTGTGTGTGTGTGTGTGCGTCTAAGCATTTGGAAGGGTGTCAGGGTGTGTGTACATATCTAAGTGTGTGTGGGGGGAGTATGAGTGGATTTGGAGGTGTGTGTGTGTGTCTGTGTGTGTCTCTGCATGTGGAAACATGTGTGTGTATGTGTGTGTATGTTGCATGTTCGTCTGGAAGCGTGTGTGTGTGTGTGTGTGTGTGTGTGTGTGTGTGTGTGTGTGTGTGTGTGTCTGTTTGGGAGGGTCTGAGTGTGCATGTGTAAGTGTGTGTGTATGTGTGCAGGGGAGAAAGGTTTTATAGTACTAAGAGGTTTGGATAAAATGGGGGTGACAGGTAAGTCATACACAACATAAGCTATTGGATAGGCTGGGCTTGTGTTCATGTGTACATGTCCGGGTGTGTGTGTGAGCGCATCACTGTATTTTTATTAGTTAGTGTGTGTGTGTGTGTGTGCACACATTTGTTAAAAATATATAACTGATTCAAAAGATGTAAATGACTTTTTAGTTTCATACTCCAAAAAAATCTGTTTATCTCTGAAATATGAAAAGTGAGCTGCAAATATTCAAATCAACATTCAATTCCTTTTGTTTAAATGCGTCTAACATCCAAGGTCACAACAACACTAGTCCACAGCTACTGAACCCAGTACAGTAATATTCAATTAAGCATGGGTGTGTGGGGTAGGGGCACTGTGGCGTAACAGGCTACAGCGCCCATACCATGTACAGGTCCAAGTGCCCACGGGGACCCAGGTTCAAATCCGACCTGCGGTCATTTCCCGGTCCCACCCCATCTCTCTCTCTCCCACTTGCTTCCTGTCTATCTTCACTGTCCTATCTGCAAAAAGGCCAAAAAATATAGACCCTTTCAAGAGAGTTCCATTATCAGCATCATAGGTGGCCGCACAAGGCTTCCATTTTAACATTCCATATGGTATCTTAAAGGTCCAGTATGTAGGAAATAATGGAAAATAAACTGTAACCATTCCAAAAATTATTACCATATGTTGTCAGAGAGTAAGGAAACACAATGAATTAAAGTAATGGCTTATTTGACATTACTCTAACCCGTAAAACCCCATAAAACCCATGGAAAAAAATGACTTACGGGGCGGAATCTCTTGGAATTTTCGTTTATGTTTTGAACGATTAATTCTAGAATAGCGTATTAATAATGGGCTAGCGCGTCCTCCTATTTGGGTTGCCAAATTAGCAAAGGCCAACTGTTAACAACTGTCAGTTGTAGTCATGAACGCCTACGAGAGGCAGGCACATTTCCAAAATGAAAACAAGAAACAAATTAAGTGGACATCGGAGGAGCTTCCTGAGATGGTGACATCTTCGTCAAACAAAGAATATCAAGTCTGACGCAGAGCTGGCCATATTTCTCCACAACAGGTAGCCTAGGCTAAACTTCATCTGCATCGCTAACTTCAGCTAAATATGTTACGTTGGTTAGAGAGGTATTTTTTGTTTTCACTGTTTCCGTAATGTGTAGCTGGGTCATGGTTGGAGAAATGTTAAAGCAGCTGCAGGTCAACTAACGTTAGCTGAGTCTTCATTATATCTGGCAACCCAGAAGAGTCTCGCGTCTGGTAGTCTTGAGAACGTTCACCAGTGTTTTGATTTTGGCCTACAGAACGTTCGGTAACAATCCTACAAATCACACCTTTAATACCATAACCAAATACCAGAACCAAATAGAATGTTCAAGCATTGTTTTTGTTTATGTTGTTGAAAGGGTCTATACTTAAAAAATTTAGTATGGCATGGGTGTGTGGTTTAAAGCATGGGTGTGTGGATTATGGCATGGGTGTGTGGTTTAAGGCATGGGTGTGTGGTTTATGGCATGGGTGTGTGGTTTAAAGCATGGGTGTGTGGTTTAAAGCATGGGTGTGTGGATTATGGCATGGGTGTGTGGTTTAAGGCATGGGTGTGTGGTTTATGGCATGGGTGTGTGGTTTAAAGCATGGGTGTGTGGTTTAAAGCATGGCTGTGCGGTTTATGGCATGGGTGTGTGGTTTATGGCATGGGGGTGTGGTTTATGGCATGGGTGTGTGGTTTAAGGCATGGGTGTGTGGTTTAAAGCATGGGTGTGTGGTTTAAAGCATGGCTGTGCGGTTAATGGCATGGGTGTGTGGTTTAAAGCATGGGTGTGTGGTTTAAGGCATGGGTGTGCGGTTTAAAGCATGGCTGTGCGGTTAATGGCATGGGTGTGTGGTTTAAAGCATGGGTGTGCGGTTAATGGCGTGGGTGTGTGGTTTAAAGCATGGGTGTGCGGTTAATGGCGTGGGTGTGTGGTTTAAAGCATGGGTGTGCGGTTAATGGCGTGGGTGTGTGGTTTATTTCTCCGTTGAGCCAGTGTGCTGGGTGGAGGAGCCGGTGCCCAGCGGGAGGGAAAGGGTTAACTGCGGCGGAGCTTTTAATCCCTCACGGCCACTCAGGGCACCATCCCGCTAGAGTGGAATGCAAATCTGTGGGATTGTGTCTGGGGACTGGCACCGGGGCACGCACACACACACACACACCTACACACACACACACACACACACACACACACACTCACTGACTCCCTTACACACTCCCTCACACAAGTATCACTCACTCACTCTTACTCTCTCTCTCTCTCTCTCTCTCTCTCTCTCTCACACACACACACACACACACACACACACACACACACACACACACACACACACACACACATACACACACACTCACTCACTGACTCCCTTACACACTCACTCACTCCCTCTCTCACTCTCTCTCTCACACACACACACACACACCCACACACATTTAACTGCAAATACATACACACAGGCAGGTTCTGTCTCTCTTTCTCTCTTTCTCTCTCTCTCTCTGCCTCTCTCAATTAAATTCAATTAAATTAAATTCAATTGTATTGCCATGACCAAGAGGCAGTGTTGCCAAAGCACAGAACATCATCAACCTCAACTTGAGATCACTCTGCTTGTCGATCTCTCAGGATCACCCACCATTTTCCTGAATCACCTGTGCCACCTCCGGACCTTCACTGGGCTAAATCAAGTGGCATGTAGCATCAAGACCACTTCACTGTCATAGGGCAGCTGAAGAGGAGTGATCAGATATTGCATCCTTAACAGGGGGGGGGGGGGGGGGGGTTAGATCATTCCATTTTCTCAGGCTGCACCTCTCTACAGCTGTTGAGAATTTGATGCTGGCGTCCTCCCAACAGCGTTAGTCTGGCTCTGTTTTTGGTTATTGACAGAATGATTTACCCCTGTGTGTGTGTGTGTGTGTGTGTGTGTGTGTGTGTGTGTGTGTGTGTGTGTGTGTGTGTGTGTGTGTGTGTGTAAGTGTGTGTGTTTGTAGGTGTGTGCATGCATGCATCTGTGTGTGTGTCTGTGTGTGTGCCTGCATGCGTGTGTGTGTGTGTGGGGGTGTGTGTATGTGTGTACGTATGTGTGTGTGCACATGTGTCCCACCAACACCGTTTGTTGGGCTCTGTTTTTGGGGGTTATTGACAGAATGATTTAGCCTGTACTCCCACAGCAAAAGTACAGTACATGCATGCGTGTGTGTGTGTGTGTGTGTGTATGTGCGTACGTGTGTGTGTGTGTGTGTGTGTGTGTGCATGACATAACATGGAAAGGGAAAGGATAGGGAAGTTGATATTTGTGATTTTACATGTAAAAATTTAGGTATTGAATGTTGAATTATGAGTCTGTTGTGTTTTTATGAACAGGTTCCGTGTCCATATGAAACTACAGTGTCTTTTATTTGTTTTTCAGGAAAGTAAAGTCTGTTTTTGTTCTTGATGTAGTTTGTGTTCTGTTCCTGCGTGCTCTCTCTGTTTGACTTGTCCAGGTCTTATCTCTGAGACCTCCTCCACTTGTGACACTGTCACAAACACATCACTGACCCGAGCAGCCCCCAGCTGCCCTGCAGCACTGCCACCAAACAACCCCCCCTGGGCCAACAACAGGGGTGTGTGTGTGTGTGTGTGGGGTGTGTGTGTGTGTGTGGGGGTGTGTGTGTGTGTGTGTCTGTGTGTCTGTGATTCAGTGAGTGTCTATCAGTATGTATATGTGTGTGTGTGTGTGTGTGTGTGTGTGTGTGTGTGTGTGTGTATGTGTGTGTGTGTGTGTGTGTGTGTGTGTGTGTGTGTGTGTGTGTAGGTGGACTTTATAGGCTTGTCTAGACACTACCATCATCCACGACATTCTCAGGTAAGGTGTATTGACTCCTCCTCAGCCCCTTTCCAACCCAGGTGATGTGTGTGTGTGTGTGTGTGTATGCTTACACAATAGCCATTCAGCTTTGCATCACCTTGGCCTGCACCCTACCTCCTGTGTCTCATCCTCTCAGAGCAAACATGTGTTTGTGCGTATGTGTGTGTGTGTGTGTGTGTGTGTATGTGTGTGTGTGTGTGTGTGTGTTGCACGTGCATGCGAACATACAGTTTGTGTGTGTATGTACATGTGTGTGTGTGTATGTTGTGTGTGTGTGTCTGTATAACGAGATGAAGGCTGCTCTGCCTTGTCTGTGGGGACTGTGTGGGCCCATTTGAAGGCCTGTTTGCTACCCACAGTCGATAGCTTGGACAGTCCAGGGCTGTAATGACCACGGCCAGAGTGGTCACATGGGACGGCTGGCCAATGACGCAGGGGCCGACACGGGCCGACACGGGGCGATTGGGTCTGGCCCGGCTTTGATGGTCATTTGAGGTGTCAGGTGTCCACACACAGGCTGGAGAGGATTTCATTTGGGATGCTGTCGGCATAACGGCGTAACTAGCAAAGTTAGGTGGCACTTTATTCCCTGGAGCGAGAACACCTAACTTACAGCTTGTGTCCGTAATGCAATAAAGGTATATTATTTAGGTTATTTATTTAAGGTTTTTTTAACATAGACATTGTACATAACATGAAATGTACACATGCCATAATTAGCCAAAATGGCTACTTTTTTATCCGATGTTAAAATGCACAAAGAAAATACACATCATATGATGGTGAATGTTAAAAGGAGGAGAATAATACAGGCAGCATAAATTAAAGGAAAAAAATGTATATATAGCATTTTTTTAAATAAAATATTTATCATTATATTTATAATGCATTATAATGCTCAATAGTATAGTCATTAAGAGTTGCTAATGATGTATTAAGGATTTATAATTGCTAAAGAAAATGTGAACCCATAAGGAGTTTCTCTTCAGTTCCTTTAGTTCCTCGTGTTCTTTTGGTTCTCCTTGTTCCTTCAGTTCCTCCATGACTGCAGTCCCTTTTGCCTGTGAGTTCCTCCTTGTTCCTTCAGTTCCTCCATGACAGCAGTCCCTTTTGCCTGTGAGTTCCTCCTTGTTCCTTCAGTTCAGTTCCTCCATGACTGCAGTCCCTTTTGCCTGTGAGTTCCTCCTTGTTCCTTCAGTTCCTTCAGTTCCGTCATGTTCTTGGTGCAGGACCACTTGCAGCAGCTGCCCACCTCTGTGTACACCTGTTGCCTGGCAACCAGGGCCTTACAACAGCAAAGGAGAGAAGAGTGTCAGAGGAGGGAGACGGAGCAACTTAAAGGGCACACACACACACACACACACACACACACACACACACACAGATGCTGCGGGAGACTACACACACACGGACGCACACATACGGACACACACACACACACACACACACACACACACACACACACACACACACACACACACACAAAGGAACGCACACATACGGACACACACAATCCCCAAGTCTAAGCAGATCCTCTGTGTCTCCCACAGTTTGTCCCAATGAAAAGGCCTCAGGCAGGCAGGCAGAACCACTACATTACAAGACAATGGATAAGAGCAGGCAGGCAGGCAGAACCACTACATTACAAGAAAATGGATAAGAGCAGGTGGTAATTCTCAGACTCTGTCTAATTCTAATCTTTACAAATGAAATATCAGGATCTATTCATGTTATTTTTGTGTTGCACAACCATACATTCAGTTTAACCCTAGAAAAAACACCATGAACAAAACTTATTTCAACAACATATTTCATGTGGGCTGAAATAGATGTTTTTTTTACTGAACACACAGACTCTGTTTTGGATTTCTTTCAGCAGAAATGGAGTTGTGTTGGCTGAGGTCAGTGTGACATCTCACAACGTCTCAAAGTTCCATTTGGTCAGACAACAATGATGAGCCTCATGAGGTTCACACAGGTGTGCACAACAGCCCACCCTCAGATCTGCCTTAGACACGTTCTGGTAGTGTTCTGGCACTGGTCTTGTAGTGTTCTTGTAGTATTCCGGTAGTGTTTGCAGTGTTTTTGTAGTGTTCTGGCACTGTTCTTGTAGTGTTCTTGTAGTGTTCTGGTCGTGTTCGCAGTGTTCTTGTAGTGTTCTGGTAGCGTTTATAGTGTTCTGGTAGTGTTCTGGTACTGTTCTTGTAGTGTTCTGGTCGTGTTTGTAAGGTTCTGGTACTGTTGTAGTAGTGTTCTGGTAGTGGTCATAGGTTTTCTGGTACTGTTCTTGTAATGTTCTAGTAGTGTTCTGATACTGTTCTGGTACTGTTCTTGAAGTATTCTGGTACTGTTCTTGTAGTGTTCTGGTAGTGTTCGTAGTGTTCTGGTAGTGTTCTAGTACTGTTTGCAGTGTTCTCTTAGTGTTCTGGTCGTGTTCTGGTAATGTTCTGGTCTTGTTCTGGCCACCCTATTGTTCTGGCTACAGCCAGACCGTAGTCAGTGTTTGTCAGCAGAGAGTGAGTGTCCGTGTGGGTTGGCGGGGGGATCGACCGCATGTCTCAATTTGTGAGGCTCAGCTCTGTTCCCCAGCTGAGGAGGATCAGGCTGGATTTAGGAGAGGATCCAACTAGCCCCATTCAGAGAGACAGACAGACACACACACACACACACACACACGCACACACACACACACACACACACACACAGACACACGCACACACACACACACACACACACACACACACACACACACAATTATTTGTCTTTGTTTTCTTTCCCACTAACTACCTGTATATTTAGAAATGCTTTTGCAATACAAAGTGTAAAAAAGTTCTACTGAATTCAATTGAGAGAGAGAGAGAGAGAGATCAAATAAAAACATTTATCTGCTGTTAGTCTGAATGGTG
>NC_055964.1:30407052-30417052 GCF_018492685.1 Alosa sapidissima | reverse complement strand
TGTGTGTGTGTGTGTGCATGTGTGTGTGTGTGTGTGCATGTGTGTGTGTGTGTGTGTGTGTGTGTGTGTGTGTGTGTGTGTGTGTGTGTGTGTGTGTGTGCATGTGTGCATGTGTGTGTGTGTGTGTGTGTGTGTGTGTGTGTGTGTGTGTGTGTGTGTGATGGGCTGAGAGATAGGCTCATGGATACCATAATAGCATGTGTGTGTGTGTGTGTGTGTGTGTGTGTGTGTGTGTGTGATAGGCTCATGGATGCCATAATAGCATGTGTGCATGTGTGTGTGTGTGTGTGTGTGTGTGTGTGTGTGTGTGTGTGTGTGTGTGTGTGTGTGTGTGTGTGTGTGTGGGTGTGATGCAGGCCTGGACGCTGACACAGACTCTACTGTGTCCACGTGGGGAGGGCACCGCAAATTAACTCTTGAATGACCGGGCGACCACAGGAGGAAGACAGTGCCCAGTCTGAACTAGCACATGAATGTGGAAGAGAGGGAAAGAAAAAAGAAAGGGATAGATAAATAAACGATAGATAGATAGATAGAGAGATAGATAGATAGATAGATAGATAGATAGATAGATAGATAGATAGATAGATAGATACTTTATTGATCCTCAAGGGGAAATTCAAGATGAATGTCATGAAGAAATGTCATGATATCAGTACAGCATTTTTTTACATTTATGAGTAGAGCATTTTTTACATTCATCAGTGTTTAACACACATGCACAGGAAGCTGTGTCTATTTGCATGGTAAAAATATATTCACTAGTTCGCCCTTCTATATGATTGCTTCAGCTAGACTAGAATGTATGGGAGAAGTGCGTGTTTGGCAAGGTAGCTGTCCGTGGTCCTGGAGTGCCTGGAGCGGATATCGCGATAGAGCGATGACCGCTTGCACCCCCCTGTGTAAGGAGGATGAGTAACAGGGCAATTGGTGAAATGGAGGAGTAGGGGGAGGAGGGGGGATGATTTCGCGAACGTCGGAGCGTGTGACGTATGGAAAAGGAGGTCGGCTTAAATAGGCCTACCCTGCAGCGGCAGTGGGTGAGTTAATTGCTGTCAATCATCCCGAAGGCTCCACCCGAACTTTGTTTATAAAACATCATTTATTTTGTCATAATAAGTTTTTAGTTTCCATAAAGAGGTCACTGTTTTTTTTTTCCCAGAAAATGAATCTGATCTCATTATTCTGTGTACGGCACAACAGATCTCACGTGCGCGTCGGAGGCCTCATCTGATGTGGAAATGCAGTGTTTGATTCAAAGTGTGCGTCTGTGTGCGTCTGTGTGTGTGTGTGTGTGTGTGTGTGTGTGTGTGTGTAACGAGCTGCATTTCTGTGACATTTTGTTCACCCACAATTAAAACACAACATGTCTGCCGTCTTTTCCCTTTTCTCTCTTTGTCTCTAACACACACACACACACACACACACACACACACACACACACACACACACACACACACACACACACACACACACACACACAGTCACTCTCTCTCTAACACACACACACACACACAGTCACTCTCTCTCTAACACACACACACACACACACACAGTCACTCTCTCTCTAACACACACACACACACACACACACACACACACACACACACACACACACACACACACACACACACACACACACACACACACTGACTCACTTTGTGTTTTTCTTGTCCTCACAGTAAACACACATTATCCGTTTGCTTTGAGTCCTTTAAAGTTGACTGCTGCATGCTTGGGCATAAACGTGCTGCGTTGCCATACACTGCTGTGTTTCTTATGGTAATGCGGACTGGAGGTGGAGGTGCAGACATGTGTGTGTGTGTGTGTGTGTGTGTGGGTGTGTGTGTGTGGGTGTGTGCCATTGATGTTCAGTGGGGCGTTTAAACGCCAGAGATGTATATGACTGCTAGGACATGCTGACCCCTCACAAAGACCCAGTCAGAACACAAGATGAGAGAGCACTAAAGTTTTCATGTCGGTTCATTTCGGTCCGTTTGATTGGGATGTTTGCATATAACCTCTGTGCTACTGATTAGGTGTTTGTTTCCTCATTGCACGTTTAGCTCCCTGTTAGGTACGATTATACTTTTATACGCCTGCATGCTGCTATGCCTTGATGCTTATGTGTATTCATATAGTACATCTGTATGTTGTGCCTGTGTTGTGAATGTGTGTTTGAATGTGTAGGCTTGTGTCAATGTATGTCATTTGATATGAATGTGGGTATGTGTTTGCATATGTGTCTTTGTTTGTGTGTGTGTATATGTGATTGATAAGTATAAGTAAGTATAGTATACTCTTTTGATCCCGTGAGGGAAATTTGGTCTCTGCATTTATCCCAATCCGTGCGGTGCAGTGAGCTGCCTGCAACAACAGCGGCGCTCGGGGAGCACTGAGGGGTTAGGTGCCTTGCTCAAGGGCACTTCAGCCGTGCCTACTGGTCGGGGTTCAAACCAGCAACCCTCCGGTTACAAGTCCGAAGCGCTAACGAGTAGGCCACGGCTGCCCCAGTAGGCCACGGCTGCCCCAAGTGACACCCAGGTTATTTATGGATTTGCATCTTGTACACACACATAACCAGCTACAGTACACTTTCACCATAGACTGTATATGTTCTATATATACAGTCTATGACTCCCACAATGAAGATAAGCGAGCATCACCTTCCCCACAGAACATATCACTCTAGCCTCAAATCTGGCCCAAGCGTGCTCCTGATCATGCCCTGGTCTAGCACTGATCTGGTCCCAACTAGGTCCCGATCTCATCTTCATCTGGTTCCGATCTCACCATGGTCTAGTCTCAGCGTGGTCTAGTCCTGATCTGGCCCAAACGTGCTCCTGATCATGCCCTGGTCCAACCAGGTCCCGATCTCATCCTCATCTGGTTCTGATCTCAGCGTGGTCTAGTCCCAACCTGGTCCCGATCTCATCCTTATCTGGTTCTGATCTCACCATGGTCTAGTCCAAACCTTGTCCCGATCCCATCCTGACCCGGTTCCGATGTTGGGTCGAATCCTGCACTGACTGAAAGCTTGCAGACTTTAATTAAAAACTATTGCACAGATTTGAGTGTGCAGATTTTTTTCATTTTTTTTTACTCTCGTTGATGATTTGAAACCACAGCACCTCAGCTACCAACCAGACGAGTGATGTCTTTGTCCTGTTTTTCTGCAGGCGCCCTACAGCCGCAGTGACCCACGGAAGAGTGGGTCGCTTCTCCAGTCAGGACCGAACACCGTCGCCTGATGCAGCTCCATGTTGTGTGACGCGTCGGCGCGCTCCCTCTGATGAAGCCATTATGGGAGACTCAGTGTGTGTGACACAACAGCTGGCTGCACATATGCTACGGGGACTGGCTGCCTTCGCTGGAAGGATCCGGAATCAGAGCGAGCGGGGGGAAAGAAGCGAGTGAATGCACGAAAGAGTGCAGAAAACGAGAGGAAGAGTGTTAAGAATGCACGAAAGAGTGCAGAAAACGAGAGGAAGAGTGTTAAGAAGGCAGAGAATCAAATAAGCCAACTTGTTATTTATGACAACACAGCTATAAATTACTGCCACAGTCACTGAAAAAGCATATGAAAATGAGACTCCTTACTGCAAATGATATTGTGTTTGTATGTGTGTGTGTGTGTGTGTGTGTGGCATTTAAGCACTTTGTGCTTCCTGCTTGAATGCTATATTATGCTATAGTGTTATATTATTAAATTGTGAATGTAGCACATTAAAAGTGCTATATTGATAAAAAAATGCATTATTATTATTTGACAGAGAATGACATAGTGCATTGCAGCATAATATAGCCTAGTACAGTGGAGTAGTGGAGTGCCGTAAAACATGAATTAATATTGCTAAGAGCTACAGTATATTACATTACATTACATTTGGCTGACACATTTTTAGCCAAAGATAACTACAGCTACAGCTCTGGATAGAGATGTAAAATGATGTCTGTTAATGAAATCTTTAGCTCCACATCTGGAGGAGCCATTGTCTGTCCCCCAGTACATTTCCGAGCAGAGATGTGAAGCAGCTTAAAACACTCACACATGCACAGACACACACACACACACACACACACACACACACACACACACACACACACACACACACAAACGCACAGCCGGAGGAGAGAGTAGCCCACCAGTGTCCTGTATCTCAACAGTCTGTCTCAGGTTTCACTGGAGAAGGGAGGAGGAGATGTAGTGTGTGTGTGTGTCTGTGTGTGTGTGTGTGTGTGTGTGAGAGAGAGAGAGAGAGAGAGAGAGAGAGAGGCTCTTTAAAAACCGGAGACGGGAGGCGTTATTTCCCACCTGCATTTCCATCCATAGGCCCCTTGGGTCCGGAGAGGCCTGGGGTCCTGAGGGGGCTGCCCTCTCTGATGCCTGCTTGTGAAGAGCCCTCAGGACCCCCCCCCCCACGCCCACCACCACTACCCCACCCGAGTGTGCAGTGATTATTGGGGTGAGGGGGGCCAGGGTGAAAAGAGATGCTTCCTGGCCCTCTGGTCACTACTGGCTTTGTTAAGGAGACCGGTTTATCACTGACTTCGTTAAGATGTCAGATGGATGATCACTGGCTTGGTTACGAGGAGCAGCTGACCGCTCTTATTGTTCAGAGGACCAAAGCTCTGGTCTGACGTCCAGCAAGACCCAGCTGCCCACTGTGTCCATTCTTTCCTCTCTCCTCCCATCTCCTCTCCTCACTTCCTTGCCTTTTTCTCATTAACTCTCCTCTCTTTCCTCTACTTTTTCCCTCTCCTCCTTTTTCCACTCCATCACTCTCATCCCTCACTTTCTTCTCCTCTCCTCTCCTCTCCTCTCCTCTCATATCTCCACTCCATCACTCTCATCCCTCACTTTCTTCTCCTCTCCTCTCCTCTCCTCTCCTCTCATATCTCCACTCCATCACTCTCATCCCTCACTTTCTTCTCCTCTCCTCTCCTCTCCTCTCATATCTCCACTCCATCACTCTCATCCCTCACTTTCTTCTCCTCTCCTCTCCTCTCCTCTCATATCTCCACTCCATCACTCTCATCCCTCACTTTCTTCTCCTCTCCTCTCCTCTCCTCTCATATCTCCACTCCATCACTCTCATCCCTCACTTTCTTCTCCTCTCCTCTCCTCTCCTCTCATATCTCCACTCCATCACTCTCATCCCTCACTTTCTTCTCCTCTCCTCTCCTCTCCTCTCATATCTCCACTCCATCACTCTCATCCCTCACTTTCTTCTCCTCTCCTCTCCTCTCATATCTCCACTTCATCACTCTCATCCCTCACTTTCTTCTCCTCTCCTCTCCTCTCATATCTCCACTCCATCACTCTCATCCCTCACTTTCTTCTCCTCTCCTCTCCTCTCATATCTTCACCTCCCTTTTTATTACTCTCCTTCTACCCATCTCTCCTGTTAATTCTCCTCTCACCTGTACGGTGGGCAGCCGTGGCCTACTGGTTAGCGCTTCGGACTTGTAACCGGAGGGTTGCTGGTTCGATCCCCGACCAGTAGGCACGGCTGAAGTGCCCTTGAGCAAGGCACCTAACCCCTCACTGCTCCCCGAGCGCCGCTGTTGTTGCAGGCAGCTCACTGCGCCGGGATTAGTGTGTGCTTCACCTGTGTGTTCACTGTGTGCTGATTGTGTTTCACTAATTCACGGATTGGGATAAATGCAGAGACCAAATTTCCCTCAGGGGATCAAAAGAGTATACTTATACTGTACTCACTTCTTTTCTCTCCTCTCCTCTGTCTCCTCCTCTCTCCTCTCCTCCTCTCCCCTCCTCCTTTCCCCTCTCCCCCTCTCCTCTCCTCCTCTCCCCTCCTCCTTTCCCCTCTCCCCCTCTCCTCTCTTCTCTCCTCTCTTCTTTCTCCTGACATATCTCATTCCTTTAGACCCAACAATACAAAACAGGACCCCATTACCGGTGCTCACGAATCGATGCAATTACTAACTTTATGAAGCACATGAATGTGGCAAGACAGAAGAAGAAATCATCCACGACCATCCTGATCATATCATGGTGCCGGCGATGGATACCTGCTTATTTTTGTATGTGTTCTTAGTGCATGCACGTTCCCCTGCATTTCTAAGTGTTCTTAGCGTACATGTGTTCCTCAATGTTTCTAAGTGTTCTAAGTGCACATGTGTTCCTCAATGGTTATGGACACACAGGTCTTGCATCCAGTAGCCATTTGTTGTGATGTGTGTTTATTTTTACTATCGGTCCCTGGAGGGATGTGTCTGTATGTGTGTGTGTGTGTATGAGTGTGTGTGTGTGTGGGTGTGTGTGTGTGTGTATGTGAGTTGTGTGTGTGTGTGTGTGTGAGAGAGAGCTCTCCGGTGTTCATCAAAGGCAGCGTGTTCTCCCGGTGTCAAACCAGAAGCACCATGTTCTCTTTTCGACACCTCTGAATAAAATATCCCCCTCGCCCTCCGCTGTGGAGGACCTCTGTGAAGACCTCTGGGAGGATAATCACCTCCCCTTTCCCGTCTTCCGTCTCCCCTCTCTCTCTCTCCCTCTTTCTCTCTCTTTCTACCCTCCTCTCTTCCCTTCTTCCTGCGCGCGCGGGGGCATGGGGGAGGGAGGCTGGTGATGCGTTGGCTGACTGGCCTCTCCACAGCTCATGGGTCAGCCATTTAATGGGGAGGTTCAAACGCTGCTCAAAGCGTATGGGAGCAGAGAGGTGTCATTAGCGCAGCGCAGGAATGTCTCGGTGAAGGAGGAGAGACTTCCCCGCTCAGCGCCCATATCGGCCTTCACAGAGCAGTGCGGAGAAATTTAAATGACGCCGTCATGTGTCATCACACGCTACAGCTGTGAAGTGTAAATGAGTAGCCAAAAGCTGGTTAAAAAAGAAAAAAAATTGCAACAAAAAATTTGCAACCGAATGGATTCAAAGGAAACCTTAAAAACAATATTTATGTCTTAATGTTCCTTTTGATTTTAGTAGAACTGAATAGCAATACACTATATACTTTTTAAACTGTAGCATGCTGTTAAATGCGCCATCAATTTGCCTGTTGGGTAATGCAAAATCTATTAGGTTCAATGAAATCATGCAGCAATCCTTAATTATATTATACTTATATTATATTACCCTAAATGTGTATTAATATGCACCCTAAAGTTCTATGGGGAACTCAGTAGTGAAACATGTGACAACAAAAGTGGGAAATAGTGAAAAAATGACTAGAGTTACAGACCGTTCCTTTAATTATATTATACTTATATTATATTATATTACCCATTGCAACAGTTCTCTGTGATTGCATTATTTGCACTGCTGATTGATGGAAAGACATAGTTCTACAAGTATGGCAATGCATTTGTGACAAGCGTATAATGCGTTTCACATCATTTAGGTGGCAGAAAATAATGTCCAGAATGTGTGGCTGTCACACACTCCATTTGCAACTGAACAAGGAATGCACTTAATTTCGTTGTACCTGTGTCAATGACAAATAATGATATTCTATTATCCCTGCCTTACTGATCAGATTCTGAAAGGCTACACAACTGAGTACACAAACCTGGACCTTATGTGTGACAAATTAGCTAAAATCAGCTGTATTTGAAGTGGGGGCAGTGTGTGTACTCTGTATCTGAAAAAAGAGAGTATCTTTTTTCGTCCAAGCAAGTCCAGTGTCCTGCAACAGTCTGCGATGGGGAGTTGTGTGTATCCTTGGACAGGATTGGGCCAGAGTGTATTTCCTTGTAGCAGCTTGCTTGGGACAGTGTGTATTCTGGACTGGGTTTATGGGGACATAGAAGATGCTGCACACCGGGCAGTGTGACAAACAAACACACAAACACACAAACACCCACAAAGAGAGAGCGTGTGTAATTTTGCTTTCTTTCTCTCCCTTCTTCTTTCCTTATCTTTTTCTCTCTTCTCCCTCTCTCCTCATTGTTTCTCTGTCTCTCTCCTCCCTCTCTTCTCCTCATTTCTCTCTCTCTCCTCCCTCTCTTCTCCCTCTTTCCTCCTCGTTTCTCTCCCTCTCTCCTCCTTCTCTCTCCCTCATCTCTGTCTCTCTCTCTCTCTCTCTCTCTCTCTCTCTCTCCCTCGTTCTCCTCTGGTGTATCTAAACAAGCCTGACTAATCCCAGGTATCAGGGGATCCTCTGTCAAAATGGGCTGCAGGGCCCTGAGGCTAACAGAGGCTCCAGCAGAAAGAACGAGATGAGCCACGGCCTCCTGTGACACGCAGAGGAGAGGGGGAGAGAGAGAGAGAGAGAGAGAGAGAGAGAGAGAGAGAGGAGAGAGAGAGAGAGAGAGAGATGGAGGGAGGGAGAGAGGGGAGAGAGAGAAGTGGAGAGAGATGGAGGGAGAGAGAGAATGAGAGAGAGAGAGGGAGAGAGGAGAGGAGGAGAGAGATGGAGGGAGAGAGAGATAAGGAGAGAGAGAGAGAGAGAGAGAGGAGAGGGAGAGAGATGGAGGGAAAGAGAGATGGGGAGGGAGAGAGATGAGAGAGGGAAAGAGAGGGGGGAGAGAAGGGGAGAGAGGAATAGAGGGGGGAGAGTGATGCAGAGAGAGAGATGAAGGAGAGAGAGGGAGAGAGGGAGAGAGGAGAGGTGTAAACAGAGGTGTGGAGAAAAGGATAGAGGGGAGAGAGAGAGATAGAGGGAAAGAGAGGGGGAGAGAGAGAAGGGGAGAGAGATGGAGGGAAAGAGAGGGGGAGAGAAGGCTAGATGTAGAGACAGAGAGATGGGGAGAGAGAGATGAAGAGAGATGGAAGGAAAGAGAGAGGGGGGGAGGAAAGGATAGCGAGATGGGAGAGAGAGATGGAAAGGGTGAGAGACAAGAAGAGAATAGAAAGGGGGAAGAAAGTAACCACAAAAAGAGAGAGAGAGAAAGAGAGGGAAAGAAAGGGAGTGGGAGAGAGAGTGAGAGAGAGAGAGAAAGAGAAAGGAAGGGACCGGGGAGGAGAGAGAGAGAGAGAGATTAGCATAATGCCTTTTGGTGCTGAAATGCTGTATGTGGCCTAACAGAGCAGAATGCTGGCTCATTTACTGAGTGCCTGGACCGGGCACACAGCACACACATAGAAAGATGAAGAGAGAAAGAGAGAGAGAGAGAGAGAGAGAGAGAGAGAGAGAGAGAGAGAGAGAGAGAGAGAGAGAGAGAGAGAGAGAGAGAGAGAGAGAAGGGGGGGGTTGGATGGAGATGTGTTCCACCTCTAGGTATGAGCAGAGGAGCATATGGATGGAACACAGAGGATGGAGAGAACGAGAGGGAGGATAGAGAGAGAGAAACAGAGAGGGGGAGAGAGAGACGAGGAACAGAGAGGGAGAGAAGTGGAATGAGGGCGAGAGAGGGAAACAGAAAGAAAGAGAGAGTGAGAGAGGGAGAGAAAGAAAGAGAGAGCGAGAGAGGGAAGAGAAAGAAAGAGAGAGTGAGAGAGGGAAGAGAAAGAAAGAGAGAGCGAGAGAGGGAAGAGAAAGAAAGAGAGAGCGAGAGAGGGAAACAGAAAGAAAGAGAGAGAGAGAGAGAGAGAGAGAGAGAGAGAGAGAGAGAGAGGGAAACAGAAAGGAAAAGAGGGAGAAGTAGACACTAAGAGCAAATTGACACTCAACTAAAATGGATCAAATGAAATGAATCAAACATGGAAAGCAGCAGAACAAATGAACTGGTCGAGCTCTAAAGAAGGAGACAGGCGACGTAGATCGAGACGAGAAAGATCTAGAAGGAGAGAGGCGACATTAGAAAGATCTAGAGGGGCTCACACACACACACACACACACACACACACACAGACACACACACACAGAGGGACAAGGCCAAAATCCACTCCATCTGCATATTTATGAGCTGGGATTTAGACGACGCCCAGACCTCCCAGACCACGCCCACCCCTCGGAGCCAGCGCGCCTACCCGGTTCACGAGTGGTAGAGAAAAGAGAGAGAGAGAGAGAGAAAGAGAGGAAGAGAGGAGAGAGATAAAGAAAGGGAGAGAGAGAAAGAGTTGAGAGAGATCATGACAAAAAACTAGAAACATGAGAGAAT
>NC_055964.1:30391153-30393653 GCF_018492685.1 Alosa sapidissima | reverse complement strand
CTTTCAGGAGGGAGAGCATCTCTCTGATCCTGTGATCATGGCTGGAGACACACAACACTCTCCATCTTCTTCACCATCACACACACACACACACGCGCACGCACATACCGGTGCACACACACACAAACTTGCCCCGCTGCCTTCATTTCTCACCTTCTGTCTCTATTCTCTTTCTCTCTCTCTATCCCTCTCTCTCTCTGCCGTGTGTATGATGTGTTGTGGTTTTGCCCTGTAATGTGGTGTGGGCCTGTTAATCCCCAGATTTATAGCTCCCAACTGATGTATGAATTATCTCCCTTTTCGCCCAACAGGAAGTCAATCAGACTGCAAGCACTTCCTGTTTCCTGTCCAGGGGCCGACAGGCGACGAGGCGGGCTCTTGTTTCACACCTTCGTCTCCTCTGTCTGTCCACCCCTGAGTGTGTGTGTGTGTGTGTGTGTGTCCATCCATCCCTGAGGCCTCCTCAGCAGAGTTCTCCCTCTGAGGTCGACATGTCTTTACGAGTGATTTAGGCGGCCCAGGTGTCAGAGGGAGCTCTGCTGTCACCTGGACGGACCTTTTAAAATGTCGACCCGGCCTCCCTGCTCTCCTGGAGGACCAACGTATCCCAGGGTGCCTCTTTAAATTCACACTTCAGATGTCAACAGAAGGCATTGAATCTCACCTAGTTCTCACAGGCCACGCTGTGTGGTTTGTCCTGCGCTCCAACCTGATGCAATAGTGTATGACTTTCCTGAATGAACCACCAGCACAGCAGACGCTGTTTTCAGTGCTGCAGCTGGTTTCAGAGCCCAATACATAACTAACTGTACTGGTTGTTGTTTGCTATTACTGCTATTATCAATTTACAACTTGTGGTGACATATTTTCACAGTTTTGGTCTTTAACATTCCCTATCCATTTAGACGTATCATACGTATCACTGATAGCCTTCTTGGCTATCCAAGACACTGGCTGGCTAGACTGGCTATCCAAGACACTTTTGTTGTAGCTTGTAGTAGAACAATGATGAGAGATGGATAAGAATTCAAGTAGGGAGGTAAGCATAATGGGTATTACATTGGTTACAACCATAATATCAGTGAGATAATACCTATGTGTGAATCTCTTCTGCAAACAAGCAGGCCCTTCCATTAAAAAAAAAATATATATACTTACAGTAAAGTTTGCAATGTTGCATGTAAATATGCTTTTGAATTTACAGTGCTACAAAATATGTTTATGATATTGCTTTAACGATAATTAGTCACAATTGAAGCAAACGCCCTTAATTGAGTACAGGCGCCCTCTATGGATCATTCAGAGAAACCCAATCTAGAATGCTTCCATCACTATAACTATCACAACACTCACATAGGTACATAAATACTTTTTAAACACATACATAGGTACATAAATACTTTTTAAACACTTACAGAGAAGACTTTTTAAACACTTACATAGGTACATAAAGACTTTATAAACACTTTCATAGGTACATAAATACTTTTTAAGCACATTTCACATCACATACACCAGAAATATGTCATGTGTCCGTGTCCCATCTGGAAATGTATGTGATTTTTTTAATTATTATTTTCCAGTCTTCTCGTTTGCTCTTCCCAGATGAGCTGAAATTAATAATTGAAGTGACCGAATTGAACACAGTTTTTTTATGTGTGTGTGCCTCTTCCGTTAAAGTCACATAATTGAACACAGTTTTTTTATGTGTGTGGGTATGCCTGAGGAGTGTGCCTGTCTATATTTGAAATGAGTTGTCTTTGTGAGTTTGTGTGTGTCTGTGTGTATGCATTTGTGGTTGTGTGTGTGTGTGTTTCTGTGTATGCGTTTGTGGACGGGTGTGTGTGTGTGTGTGTTTGTGTGTGTGTGTGCGTATGCTTCTGTGTATGCATTTGTGGATGTGTGTGTGTTTGTATGCGTATGTGAGTACAGTATGTGTGTTTGTGTGTGAGTGTGTGTGTGTGTGTATGCGTATGTGTGTGTGAGTATGTGTGAGTGTGCAGGAAGTGTGGGGTGTGGAGTAAAAGAGGAGTGCCTGTGGGGGGCCCTCAGTGGACACGCATCAAAGCCTAATGGCTTTCCCCTCACCTGTGTGTGTGTGTGTGTGTGTGTGTGTGCGTGTGTGTGTGTGTGTGTTCATGTGCTTTAAAAAGCGCATTATGGATTGTGAGTGAAGAGTGCACCAGTGTGTTTTTATGTGTCTGTGTGTGACTGTGTATCCGTCTGCACCTGAGTGCATCTGTGGGTTTGTGTGTGTGTGTGTATGTCTCTGTGTCTGTCTGTCTGTGTGTGTCTATATGTGTGTGTCTGCTGTGCCTCTGTGGAGTGTGTGTGTTTGTGTGTGTGTGTGTGTGTGTGGAGCCGCTGTTGGCTGCCTGCATTATTTATCACTGTGTGCCTCCTCCAATCTGTTAGTGCAGCAGAAGTGAAGACATAGGTTACATCACACACACACACACACACACACACACACACACACACACACACACACTGAGTCCTC